>NC_047116.1:97631282-97727559 GCF_902500255.1 Thalassophryne amazonica | reverse complement strand
GTTGCATTTCACTTGTGTGTGTGCATTTCACTGTGTGTGTGTGCATTTCACTTTGTGTGTGTGTGTGTGTGTGTGCTTTTCACTGTGTGTGTGTGTGTGTGCATTTCACAGTGTGTGTGTGCATTTCATTATGTGTGTGTGTGCATTTCACTGTGTGTATGTATATGTGTGTGTGCATTTCACTGTGTGTGTGTGTGTGTGCATTTCACTTTGTGTGTGTGCATTTCACTGTGTGTGTGTGCATTTCACTGTGTGTGTGTGTGTGTGCATTTCACTGTGTGTGTGTGTGTGTGTGTGCGCATTTCACTTTGTGTGTGTGTGTGTGTGCATTTCACTGTGTGTGTGTGTGTGTGTGCGCATTTCACTTTGTGTGTGTGCGCATTTCACTGTGTGTGTGTGTGTGTGTGTGTGTGTGCGCATTTCACAGTGTGTGTATGTGTGTGCATTTCACTGTGTATATGTGTGCATTTCACTATGTATATGTGTATGTGCATTTCACTGTGTGTGTGGTGTGTGTGTGCGCATTTCACTATGTATATGTGTGTGTGTGTGTGTGCATTTCACTGTGTGTGTGGTGTGTGTGTGCGCATTTCACTATGTATATGTGCGTGTGTGTGTGCATTTCACTGTGTGTGTGTGTGCATTTCACTGTGTGTGTGTGTGTGTGTGCATTTCACTGTGTGTGTGTGTGCATTTCACTTTGTGTGTGTGTGTGTGCATTTCACTGTGTATGGTGTGTGTGCGCATTTCACTATGTATATGTGTATGCATTTCACAGTGTGTGTGGTGTGTGTGTGCGCATTTCACTATGTATATGTGGTGTGTGCATGTGTGCATTTCACTGTGTGTGTGTGTCTGTGTGCATTTCACTATGTATATGTGTGTGTGCATGTGTGCGTGTGATTTTCACTGTGTGTGTGTGTGTGCATTTCACTATGTATATGTGTGTGCATTTCACTGTGTCTGTGTGGTGTGTGTGTGTGCATTTCACTGTGTGTGTGTGTCTGTGTGCATTTCACTATGTATATGTGTGTGTGCATTTCACTGTGTGTGAGTGTGTGTGTGTGTGTGCATTTCACTATGTATATGTGTGTGTGTGCATTTCACTGTGTGTGTGTGTGTGTGTGTGCATTTCACTGTGTGTGTGTGTGTGTGCATTTCACTTTGTGTGTGTGTGTGCATTTCACTTTGTGTGTGTGTGATTTTCACTATGTATATGTGTGAGTGCATTTCACTGTGTGTGTGTGTGTGCACTTCACTTTGTGTGTGTGTGTATGTGCATTTCACTGTGTGTGTGTGCATTTCACTATGTGTGTGTGTGTGCATTTCACTGTGTGTGTGTGCATTTCACTATGTATATGTGTGTGTGCATTTTACTTTGTGTGTGTGTGTGTGTGTGTGTGCATTTCACTGTGTGTGTGTGCGCGCATTTCACTTTGTGTGTGTGTGCATTTCACTTTGTGTGTGTGCATTTCACTTTGTGTGTGTGTGTGTGCATTTCACTGTGTGTGTGTGTGTGTGCATTTCACTTTGAGTGTGTGTGTGCATTTCACTATGTGTGTGTGTGTGTGCATTTCACTGTGTGTGTGTGTGTGCGTGCATTTCACTTTGTGTGTGTGTGTGTGTGTGCGCGTGCATTTCACTTTGTGTGTGTGTGTGCATTTCACTTTGTGTGTGTGTGTGTTTGTGCATTTCACTTTGTGTGTGTGTGTGCATTTCACTGTGTGTATGTTTGTGTGAATTTCATTGTGTGTATGTTTGTTTGCATTTCACTGTGTGTGATTGTGTGTGTGCATTTCACAGTGTGTGTGTGCATTTTACTGTGTGTATGTTTGTGTGCATTTCATTGTGTGTATGTTTGTGTGCATTTCACTGTGTGTGATTGTGTGTGTGCATTTCAGTGTGTGTCTGCATTTTACTGTGTGTATGTTTGTGTGCATTTCACTGTGCGTGTTTGTGTGCATTTCACCGTGTGTGTGTGCATTTCACTGTGTGTGTGTGTGTGTTTGCATTTCACTGTGTGTATGTTTGTGTGCATTTCACTGTGTGTGTGTGTGTGTGTTTGCATTTCACTGTGTGTATGTTTGTGTGCATTTCACTGTGTGTGTGTGTGTGTGTGTGTGCATTTCACTGTGTGTGTGTGTGCATTTCACTGTGTGTGTGTGTGCATTTCACTGTGTGTGTGTGCATTTTACTGTGTGTGTGTGCATTTCACTGTGTGTGTGTGTGTGTGTGTGTGTGTGTGTGCATTTCACAGACAGAATATGTGCATGTGTAAGTGCACAGTGGGCCTCATGTATCAATGTTGCGCACTTGTGGCGTAAATTTACGGCGTAAACTTGAAATACACCAAAGTCACCGTGACATGTATCAAGCAGTGCGCACCTGCCCAATTCTGGCGTACACCTGACGTGATCTTGATAAATGCGGCGTGTGAAAACAATCGTAATTATAATAAACACGCCCATAAATATTCAGACTCCGCTTCAGACACACGCTCATTTTACGACATGGAAGCCGGGAGATGGCAATGAAAAAGAACTCCACCAATCACGACGCGTGCCAATAGAGCGTCAAAAGCGGCCATCGTATCAATTGTTTTGTAGTATAATCAATAAAGTGTTACAGTGGTCCCTCATTAATCGCTGGAGTTACGTTCTAAAAAATAGCCCGAAATACGCGAAACCGTGACGTAGTCAGCGTTATTTTTTTACAATTATTATAGACGTTTCAAAGCTGTAAAACCCCTCACTACACAGTTTATACACTTTCTCAATCAGGCATGAACATTTTCTCACTTTTCTCTCGTGTGTAAACACTCTCAAAGTTCAAACCTTAGTAGGAAAATAAGACCAACCTGTTTTCAGGCCCAAACATTTGTTTGAGAAATAAAAATAGAATGTTTTCCTATAAATAATTATGATGGCATTTAGAACTAACAAATTAATTTTAACGATCAACGAACGAGGTCGGACACATAAGAAATTATTAATAGTGACTGACCAGTATGTCACAGATCGGGCCTCTGCGTCCTGACGCCTTTTCCCACTCACACAGCAGGTGTTTGTTTCCGTAACAAACACAGTTATGAGTAGTTGTTGGTGTAGTAGTTGTTTCTTCTGGGCGACAAGATTCTTATAAACAGATACACAGAACACAGAACACTGTAAAAAAAAAAAAGGCATGCAAAATTGGACTAAATACTCCGCGAGTCTCCGAGGCCACGACAGGTGAACGGCGTTATAGCGAGGGACCACTGTATTCTCTTTTCACGTCAATAATTCTTGACATGTGGATATTTGCTCGCTCAATTAATAAGACACGCCTAATCTGTCAGCGCAGCGTACGCCAACAACCACACTGATAAATGCCAAGTAGCGCAGCCGTTTTGGCGTACACCCCATATACGCTCAAATATCACCATACACAACGTTGCTACGAGGCCCAACGTGAGGTCACGTGAAGGGGTGTGTAGATGTGTGTAGGTTCTGCTGGGACCAACAGGGGGCAGTAAAGGCCAGGTGAAGCTCTTTAGTCCATTCAGAGGTTCCTGGTCCCTCTGTGAAGTCACTCTCCTGGTTGTTGAAGGTTCTTTTTTGGGGGGGGGGGTTAGGGTTGACAATGTGTGCTTTTTCTTTTTTAACTGTTATTATTCCTTATTTATCCTTATTTATTTTAGCATTAATTTTGGTTCTGCATTTTTTCCTTTGTGTTCAAGAGTTTTTGATGTTGTTGCTACTGGATCAGTTGAATTCTATCATTTCAACTTTTATGCTTTTTTAAAATTCTGCTGAAGCAACAGTTCATTAAAAAATGTAGAACAATAGTTGATGCAAAATAAGTGACATTTGTGTAAAACAAATAATTTATAAGAAGCACTGACACAGATATAGGTGTGTGAGACGGCACACAATAAGATTGAGTCAGGCCCCCCCCCCCCCCCAAAAAAAAATAAAAAACAAAAACAAAATGCAAAAAAGCAAGAGAAAAAAAAAAAGCAAAAATTTGCTCCCACGTCCTTAATTTCTCCTTTGATGAACTTTTTTATTTTATTGTATTTCATTTGATTTTTATTTGATTTTTCTTTCTTTTGAGATGTGGTGTTTCCTCCCTCAGCTGGACTTTGCTTTCTCAGCCTGCCAGAGGGTTTGCAAGCCACTCTCCCTGAAGGCAAACTGGTTTGGACCGGTGCTCAGAGCGAGAAGGTGTCGGCCCGGACCGGAACCGAGGACCGGTCTCTGCTCAGCCTGCTTTACCCACAATCCTCCAGTCAGACACAGAGGACAGCAGAGTAGTGTGACTGATGGCTGACAGAGAGGTCAGCTGAGTGTTTTTCTCTTTTTGTCCTCTTTTCCATGAGAACTGGATGCGGCTTGTGGTCTCCGCAGACGTCCGTCCAAATGACAGTCTGGTCAAGAAGACATGAGGCAGCTCCGCCCCGCTAAGTACAGACTCTGACAACCAGTGTGCGTTCAAATGTGCAGTGAGCTGAGCAGAACGACTCCAAAAGGTGCAGGTTTTCTTTGCAGCCACTGACTCCACCAGGTGATTTCACTGATTAATTGATTCCATCTTCTCAAAGTGATATTAATCAGCACCCTCTTGGCCCTTTCTGGAACAAGTTGCCTACCTCTGCAGAAAAATTTGAAGCGACAAACTTCATGTTTCTGTTTCTGACCTTAAAGATAAAATAATGGTGGATAATAGATTTATGTCGTGAAGTTAGCTGTTTGGTAATAATGCTGCTTGCTTCCTTGAGTCCTGATCAACTTTTTGGCAGTTTCTATTAGAAATTAGCGAGGGAATGGCACAGAGACTTTGTTCAACCACTTCATGAAACTGCAACATCTTACCTGTAGTTTCGATCTTCTCTCAAAATCATCCATCACTCAGAGTCAAACCTAAAAACCGAAGAAGGTCACATGATCCAGTGTGTCTCCCTGAAAGTCACTGTCAGTCTGCAGTTCTCAGTGAAACATGTCAATAAATGCTCAGAGAATCAGAAATGCAATGGAAACCCCCAGAAAGCTGAGACTGTTGTGATCATTTTGATATGCAACACTTGGGCATTATCCCTTATGAAAGTATCCATCCATCCATCCATCCATCCATTTTCTTCCGCTTTGTCCGGAGTCGGGTCACGGGGGCAGCAGCTCAAGCAAAGCCTCCCAGACCTCCCGATCCACACACACCTCCCCCAGCTCCTCCAGGGGAAACCCAAGGCGTTCCCAAGCCAGCCGAGAGATGTAGTCCCTCCAGCGTGTCCTGGGTCTTCCCCGGGGCCTCCTCCCAGTGGGACGTGCCCGGAACACCTCTCCAGCGAGGCGTCCAGGGGGCATCCGGAAAAGATGCCCGAGCCACCTTAACTGACTCCTTTCGACGTGGAGGAGCAGCGGCTCGACTCCGAGCTCCTCCCAAGTGACCAAGCTCCTCACCCTATCTCTAAGGGAGCGCCCAGCCACCCTGCGGAGGAAACTCATCTCGGCTGCTTGTACTCGCGATCTCGTTCTTTTGGTCATGAGCCAAATCTCATGACCATAGGTGAGGATCGGAACGTAGATCGATCGGTAAATCGAGAGCTTTGCCCCCCTACTCAGCTCTCTCTTCACCACGACGGTCCGATAGAGCGACCACATCACTGCAGATGCTGCACCGATCTATCGATCTCACGCTCCATCCGTCCCTCACTCCTGAACAAGACCCCGAGATACTTAAACTCCCCCACCTGAGGCAAGGACACTCCACCGACCTGAAGAGGGCAAAGCACCTTTTTCCGGTCGAGAACCATGGCCTCGGATTTGGAGGTGCTGATTTTCATCACGGACAGTTCACACTCGGCTGCAAACCGCCCCAGTGCACGCTGAAGGTCCTGATTTGACAAAGCCAACAGAACTACATCGTCCGCAAACAGCAGAGACAAGATTCTGTGGTTCCCAAACCAGAACCCCTCTACACCCTGGCTGCGCCTAGAAATTCTGTCCATAAAAATAATGAACAGAACCCGTGACAAAGGGCAGCCCTGGCAGAGGCCAACATGCACTGGAAACAGGTTTGACTTACTACCGGCAATGCGAACCAAGCTCCTGCTGCGGTCGTACAGGGACTGGATAGCCCTTAACAAAGGACCCTGGACCCCGTACTCCCGGAGCACTCCCCACAGGGTGCCCCAAGGGACATGGTCGAACACCTTCTCCTGATCCACAAAACACATATGGACTGGTTGGGCAAACTCCCATGAACCCTCGAGCACCCGATGGAGCGTGTAGAGCTGGTCCAGTGTGCCGCAACCAGGACGAAAACCACACTGCTCCTCCTGAATCTGAGGTTCGACCATCGGTCGAATTCTCCTCTCCAGTACTCTGGAATAGACCTTACCGGGGATGCTGAGGAGTGTGATCCCCCTATAGTTGGAACACACCCTCCGGTCCCCCTTCTTAAACAGAGGGACCACCACCCCGGTCTGCCAATCCAGAGGCACTGTCCCCGATCGGCACGCGATGTTGCAGAGGTGTGTCAGCCAAGTCAGCCCCACAACATCCAGAGACTTAAGGTACTCAGGACAGATTTCATCCACCCCAGGAGCCTTGCCACCGAGGAGCTTTCTAACCACCTCGGTGACTTTGGCCTGGGTAATGGATGAGTCCGCCTCTGAGTCCCCAGTCTCTGCTTCCTCTTCGGAAGACGTAACGATGTGATTGAGGAGATCCTCGAAGTACTCCTTCCACCACCCGACAACATGCCCAGTCAGGGTCAACAGCTCCCCACCCGCACCGTAAACAGTGCTGGTGGAGAGCTGCTTCCGCCTACTGAGGCATCGGACGGTTTGCCAGAATCTCCTTGAGGCCGACAGATAGGCCTCCTCCATAGCCTCCCCGAACTCCTCCCAGACCCGAGTTTTTGCCTCTGTGACCACACGGGCTGCGTCACGCTTGGCCTGCCGGTACCTGTCAGCTGCCTCTGGGGTCCCACCTACCAACAAAGATAAGTAGGACTCCTTCTTCAGCTTGACGACATCCCTTACTTCCGGTGTCCACCACCGGGTTTGGGGATTAGCGCCGCAACGGGCACCAGAGACCTTGCGACCACAGCTACGAGCAGCCGCATCGACAATGGAGGTGGAGAACATGGTCCACTCGGACTCCATGTCTCCAACCTCCCCCGGGATCTGGGAGAAGCTCTCCTGGAGGTGGGAGTTGAAGACCTCGCTGACAGAGGGTTCCGCCAGTCGTTTCCAGCAGACCCTCACAATACGTTTGGGCCTGCCAGGTCTGACCGGCTTCCTACCCTCCCAGCAGATCCAACTCACCACCAGGTGGTGATCAATCAACAGCTCTGCCCCTCTCTTCACTCGAGTGTCCGACACACGTGGCCGAAGGTCAGATGATACGACTACAAAGTCAATCATCGACCTCCGGCTCAGGGTGTCCTGGTGCCACGTGCACTTATGGACTCCCTTGTGCTCGAACATGGTGTTCATGATGGACAAACTGTGACTAGCACAGAAGTCCAACAACTGAACACCACTCGGGCTCAGATCGGGGAGGCCGTGCTTCCCGATCACCCCTCTCCAGGTCTCACTGTCGCCGGCCACGTGGGCATTGAAATCTCCCAGGAGAACAGTGGAGTCCCCTGTCGGAGCGCTATCTAGTACCCCTCCCAGGGACTCCAGGAAGGTCGGGTACTCTGCACTGCTGCTCGGCCCGTAGGCCGAGACAACGGTGAGAGACCTGTCCCCGACCCGAAGTTGAAGGACGTGACCCTCTCGTTCTCCGGAGTGAACTCCAACACTTGGCGACTGAGCTGGGGAGCAATAAGCAATGCGACCCCAGCTCTCCGCCTCTCCCCGTGGGCAACGCTAGAAAAATGAAGCGTCCAGCCCCTCTCCAGGAGTTGGGTACCAGAGCCCAAGCTGTGCGTGGAGGTGAGCCCGACTATCTCTAGTCGGTATCTCTCAACCTCCCGCACAAGCTCAGGCTCCTTCCCCCCTAGCGAGGTGACATTCCACGTCCCAACAGCCAGGGGCTGTGAGCATGGACCGGGCCGCCGGGCCACCCGCCCTCGACCGCCACCCAATCCTCTCTGCACCCGACCCCCATGGCCCCCTCTGCAGGTGGTGAACCCACAGGAGGGCGTGCCCACGTCACTCTTTCGGGCTGAGCCCGGCCGGGCCCCATGGGCTAAGGCCCGACCACCAGGCGCTCGCGCGAGCCCCAACCCCAGGCCTGGCTCCAGGGTGGGACCCCGGCTCCGCCATACCGGGCGACGTCTCGGTCCTTGATCTTTTACTGGTCATGGAGGTTATGAAAGTATCTTCAAAGGGAAATTACTGAAGGTATGATAAAATGGGCTGGATATGCTGGCATTAACTATATTTATGTCATGTGTTGCAGTCCTGTTAAAGGTTTGATCTCTGTGCAGTGAAGTCTTGATTGAGGTCCAGGCAGCTTTGACAAACCATGTTTTTATGATGGTTGGTGCTTTTTCTCCAGACTAGCAGCAGAACAGACCGATCTGCCTCTGGATGGACACAAACCGCACTCAGTAAAGACAAATGAGCTCTTGAGATCTCAGTGTGTGGACCACTGCTGTGGAAACGCTGCCCCCTGCAGGCAGTCCATCTTCACTTGGCAGCAGAGATCTGTAGTGCTCATGGGTAATCGTAATGTTTAACTCGTGTACCAACATGTCTGCAGCTGGCTCCGCAACTGCAGAAAACTGGATCGCTAAAAACAGTCCCAGCTTTTACAGATTGTCTGCGTAATCACGTTTAAATTATTTCTCTGTAACAATTAGTTTTACTCCCCACTTCACACCCTGTGACTGCTGGGATAGGCTCCAGCCCCCCGTGACCCTTAACTGGAGTAAGCAGATATAGAAAATGGATGGATGGATTACTTTTGTGGAACTTTTTATATTGCTGGGTCTTATAGGCTGTTATGGTTAGAGGTCCAGATGGGACCGGACCGGCTCAGCCTATGGACCCAAATGCTGGGAGCAAGGAACAGAACCTTCACAACAAGAAGGAAAATAATAACGCTGCACTGGGGGTGCCTGCAGAGTGGAGAGTCAGCCCACTTGTGGCAGTGGAAAATAGGGAGCTGCAGGTTCCTGAGCCAGTCTTGCAAATGAAGTGAGAACATGAGAGGTTCAGAGCCAGGGACCAGGTGGGATGCACAGAGCTGAGACCAGGAGCTAGGAGAACAGAGGAGAGCTATGGTGAGTGACTGCACTTGTAACACTGGAGGCCTTAAATAGTTCACAGTTCTGGAAATAATGTTCTCTGTTTAGGAAATAAGGTTTGCTGTTTAGGAACTGGTCACAGTTCACAAATTATCTTCAGAGGTCACGTGCTGCTGGTCTTGTGATGCAGTTCCAATTAAGCAGGACTTGACTTTAGAAACAACTTTGAAAATTCTTAGTGGTTCAATGACAGAGCTCAAGCAGTTCTTGGAGAACAGTTCTTGAAATAGTTCTTGGTACTCTTTCTTGGAACAGTTCTTGAAGAAAGGTCAGGTATACAGTTCTTGGAAACAGCTCTTGGAATTAGCTCTTAGTCATGCACAATCACAAACAGGTTCTCACAGACAAGAAGGAACTTAGTTGAATGTTGGCAGAGCTAAGCGCTCTGAAGCTGAGAGCTGGACAGTTCCACAGTAATGTGGTGCAGACAGTTGTGGAGGAGGCGGGAGCAGATCTGACATGGAAGCCGTGCAGGAGAGCATCCGAAACATCATAGCTCTAATACAGAAAGTAGAGTTGGCCAGGTTACTTGGAAACCATTCTTTGTCATGCACAGTCACAGGCAGGAATGCGTGAGAGTGGAATTCCACAGACCATGAAGGACTTAACTGAAGTGTGGCAGAGCTACTCACTCTGTAGCAGAGAGCCATAGAGTTCCCAAGTGACGTGTTGCAGATAGGGCCCGCTGGTAGCGGTGGAGCCGGGAGTTGATGCAGTGTGGAAGCCACGCTTGATAGTGTCTGGGAATCACGGATTGCTCTTGCTGGGTCCCAGACTTGGACTTGGAACAGGAAGACTCTGGCTTCATGGCACGGAGAGCAGATAAAGAATCTGGCAGTGAATGAGCTGAAAGCCTGGGTTTTTGTAACACGCTGCTCGCTGCCGATGAAACTCTATGCGCGTCAGGTGTACGGCGATGACGAGATGCAGGTGTTCTGCGGCTCTGCAGCAGCTCTGCAGTGCGCCCTGCAGGGGAAACAGATGAACAACACACAAAAAGGACAGACAGGGCAAGGATCGAGACAAACCATGACAGAAGGCCCTCATCGATAAAGTTGTTCCTTTGTGTCGGCCTTTTTAAAATGTTTGATGGCAGCTGACATGTTGATCCCACCACCGATCCCCAGAAACGGGGTCGCTGTAGGCTGGAGGACCATATGCACATCTGGAAGAGTCCCTGAATGAAGAGTAACAATACTGTCAGGATGCACACACTGAGAATACACAAAACGCAGTGCACACATAGTTAAAAAACAAAACAACAGAATGCATGAAAACTGATGTGTGTGTGTTTTGTGTAGAAAAAATGAATATAGCGCACATCTCCCCCTCCCAAAAATCAAATCAAATCAATTTTATTTATATAGCGCCAAATCACAACAAACAGTTGCCCCAAGGCGCCTTATATTCTAAGGCAAGGCCATACAACGATCAAAACGACCCCCTGTGAGCAAGCACTTGGCGACAGTGGGAAGGAAAAACTCCCTTTTAACAGGAAGAAACCTCCAGCAGAACCAGGCTCAGGGAGGGGCAGTCTTCTGCTGGGACTGGTTGGGGCTGAGGGAGAGAACCAGGAAAAAGACATGCTGTGGAGGGGAGCAGAGATCGATCACTAATGATTAAATGCAGAGTGGTGCATACAGAGCAAAAAGAGAAAGAAACAGTGCATCATGGGAACCCCCCAGCAGTCTAAGTCTATAGCAGCATAACTAAGGGATGGTTCAGGGTCACCTGATCCAGCCCTAACTATAAGCTTTAGCAAAAAGGAAAGTTTTAAGCCTAATCTTAAAAGTAGAGAGGGTGTCTGTCTCCCTGATCTGAATTGGGAGCTGGTTCCACAGCAGAGGAGCCTGAAAGCTGAAGGCTCTGCCTCCCATTCTACTCTTACAAACCCTAGGAACTACAAGTAAGCCTGCAGTCTGAGAGCGAAGCGCTCTATTGGGGTGATATGGTACTATGAGGTCCCTAAGATAAGATGGGACCTGATTATTCAAAACCTTATAAGTAAGAAGAAGAATTTTAAATTCTATTCTAGAATTAACAGGAAGCCAATGAAGAGAGGCCAATATGGGTGAGATATGCTCTCTCCTTCTAGTCCCCGTCAGTACTCTAGCTGCAGCATTTTGAA
This sequence comes from Thalassophryne amazonica, assembly GCF_902500255.1. Lineage (NCBI taxonomy): Eukaryota > Metazoa > Chordata > Actinopteri > Batrachoidiformes > Batrachoididae > Thalassophryne > Thalassophryne amazonica. The sequence goes on along the minus strand of NC_047116.1, from coordinate 97,716,191 downwards.
TTAACTGAAGGCTTTTCAGGGAACTTTTAGGACAACCTGATAATAATGAATTACAATAGTCCAGCCTAGAGGAAATAAATGCATGAATTAGTTTTTCAGCATCACTCTGAGACAAGACCTTTCTGATTTTAGAGATATTGCGTAAATGCAAAAAAGCAGTTCTACATATTTGTTTAATATGCGCATTGAAGGACATATCCTGATCAAAAATGACTCCAAGATTTCTCACAGTATTACTAGAGGTCAGGGTAATGCCATCCAGAGTAAGGATCTGGTTAGACACCATGTTTCTAAGATTTGTGGGGCCAAGTACAATAACTTCAGTTTTATCTGAATTTAAAAGCAGGAAATTAGAGGTCATCCATGTCTTTATGTCTGTAAGACAATCCTGCCGTTAAGCAATACCATCTAATAATACTGCCTAAGGGAAGCATGTATAAAGTGAATAAAATTGGTCCTAGCACAGAACCTTGTGGAACTCCATAATTAACTTTAGTCTGTGAAGAAGATTCCCCATTTACATGAACAAATTGTAATCTATTAGACAAATATGATTCAAACCACCGCAGCGCAGTGCCTTTAATACCTATGGCATGCTCTAATCTCTGTAATAAAATTTTATGGTCAACAGTATCAAAAGCAGCACTGAGGTCTAACAGAACAAGCACAGAGATGAGTCCACTGTCCGAGGCCATAAGAAGATCATTTGTAACCTTCACTAATGCTGTTTCTGTACTATGATGAAAACCTAAAACCTGACTGAAACTCTTCAAATAGACCATTCCTCTGCAGATGATCAGTTAGCTGTTTTACAACTACCCTTTCAAGAATTTTTGAGAGAAAAGGAAGGTTGGAGATTGGCCTATAATTAGCTAAGATAGCTGGGTCAAGTGATGGCTTTTTAAGTAATGGTTTAATTACTGCCACCTTAAAAGCCTGTGGTACATAGCCAACTAACAAAGATAGATAACTAAACCTAAACTAACTAACTAAATAACTAAAACTAAAATTATATGAACCACATTTAGAAAAAAATCACATAAAAAGAACAAATAGGAGGAAAAATAAATCACATTAAACAATGAGAAAAAAATCTAATGCAATGCTAAAATACCCTCAGCCATAATCAATGTCATCAATGACAGAGTGCATAGAAAGAATGTGACCTTTTGACCCCTTAGAATAGGTCAAGGTTAGCTATTTTTGAAATTGTCCAAGGTCTGTGTCCTCAGAATGTTCCCTGTGTATCATATGATACACTTTATTCTTTGTTCCTCCTGGACTTCAAGTGCTCTGCAGACAGAAATCAATACACACACCAACACACAGGACACTGCTCACATGTCTGTGGACAATTCAACAACATACTGCACGTTAACATACAATTAAAATCACGTACAGAAAAGGGGTAGTAAAACTAAAACTAAAACTAAAATACGCACCTTATTTAGACGTGTGTATGCGCACATATATACACATATCCGTGCACATACATACATACACCCAGATACATTTTGCCAATATATCCATCCATCCATTTTCTTCCGCTTTATCTGGAGTCGGGTCGCGGGGGCAGCAGCTCAAGCAAAGCCGCCCAGACCTCCCGATCCACACACACCTCCCCCAGCTCCTCCGGGGGAACCCCAAGGCGTTCCCAAGCCAGCTGAGAGACGTAGTCCCTCCAGCATGTCCTGGGTCTTCCCCGGGGCCTCCTCCCAGTGGGACGTGCCCGGAACACCTCTCCAGCGAGGCGTCCAGGGGGCATCCAGAAAAGATGCCCGAGCCACCTCAACTGACTCCTTTCGACATGGAGGAGCAGTGGCTCGACTCCAAGCTCCTCCCGAGTGACCGAGCTCCTCACCCTATCTCTAAGGGAGCGCCCAGCCACCCTGCGGAGGAAACTCATCATGGCCGGTTTTACTCGTGATCTCGTTCTTTCGGTCATGAGCCAAATCTCATGACCATAGGTGAGGATCGGAACATAGATCGATCGGTAAATCGAGAGCTTTGCCCCCCTACTCAGCTCTCTCTTCACCACGACGGTCCGATACAGCGACCGCATCACTGCAGATGCTGCACCGATCCGTCTATCGATCTCATGCTCCATCCGTCCCTCACTCCTGAACAAGACCCCGAGATACTTAAACTCCTCCACTTGAGGCAAGGACACTCCACCAACCTGAAGAGGGCAAAGCACCTTTTTCCGGTCGAGAACCATGGCTTCGGATTTGGAGGTGCTGATTTTCATCCCGGAGGCTTCACACTCGGCTGCAAACCGCCCCAGTACACGCTGAAGGTCCTGATTTGACGAAGCCAACAGAACCACATTGTCCGCAAACAGCAGAGATGAAATTCTGTAGTTCCCAAACCAGACCCCCTCTACACCCTGGCTGTGCCTAGAAATTCTGTCCATAAAAATAATGAACAGAACTGGTGACAAAGGGCAGCCCTGGTGGAGGCCAACATGCACTGGAAACAGGTTTGACTTACTACCGGCAATGCGAACCAAGCTCCTGCTGCGGTCGTACAGGGACCGGATAGCCCTTAGCAAAGGACCCCGGACCTTCTCCAGATCCAGATCCACAAAACACATGTGGACTGGTTGGGCGAACTCCCATGAACCCTCGAGCACCCGATGGAGCGTGTAGAGCTGGTCCAGTGTGCCGCGACCAGGACGAAAACCACACTGCTCCTCCTGAATCCGAGGTTCGTCCATCGGTCGAATTCTCCTCTCCAGTACTCTGGAATAGACCTTACCGGGGAGGCTGAGGAGTGTGATCTCCCTATAGTTGGAACACACCCTCCGGTCCCCCTTCTTAAACAGAGGGACCACCACTCCGGTCTGCCAATCCAGAGGCACTGTCCCCGATCACCACGCGATGTTGCAGAGGCATGTCAGCCAAGACAGGCCCACAACATCCAGAGACTTAAGGTACTCATGACGGATTTCATCCACCCCAGGGGCCTTGCCACCGAGGAGCTTTCTAACCACCTCGGTGACTTTGGCCTGGGTAATGGATGAGTCCGATTAATGTGTATTTGCCAATACACACATACATATTTGAATACTCAGATATGAAGTGTGAGGTACCTGTAACAAGGATGCCCAAGACATCTTGACAGAACCAAAGGATGGCTTCCCTTTTCCCTTTGAGCAAAGCACTGGACAACCCTCAGGCCAGACTGTGAAGCTGAATCACTCTGTATATCACTTGGCTTGGTGCCAAGCACGACTCGTCTTCCATCCCTCTTTTCACAACGTGCCTGAAGAGAGCCCAAAAACTTCCCGGCTGAATTTATGACACCTCAGGACACTCCAACAAACTGTCCCTATCTTGGATCAAAAGAACTTTTGTTCCAAACCACAACCTTGTTCTGGTCAATCCTTGTTCAGACAAGATTTACAAGACAGTTTAATGAAACCTGTCCAATTCAGAGGACCTCCCTATCAAACTGAACTGAGGCACTAGACAAATACGTCCACAATCAAAATTTAACAGCAAATGAAGCACACCAGGTGGTCTGACTGTACACACGTTCATACTTAACTAAATTAACCCATTAGAAGTGGCATTTGCTGCACATAGACAGCATTAGTAAATGTTGGAACATTTTCAGGTTTCTCTTGTGTAACATCATGGAGAAGACTATTATTTATGATTAAGAATCTATTCTTATAGATCCCCTGGAACACGTGTCGTGTTCCAGAAGAAAGAAGATAAAGAATTGCTTCAGTGTCCAGGACGCAGAAATGGAGGTCATGAAGGATCAGTATACCAAACCACAGCACAAAATCTTCTTGACTTTGAGAAAATATCTGCTTACCAAGTATAGAAAGGACCCTTCACAGGAGGAAGGGGAAACTCTATGACTCGTGTAAGCAGAAGTACAAGACCAAACTGAACCGGGCTGAGAAATGCAAGTCATCAGAAAATGTTACTGATGGGATACATCCAAAGCTTACCAGGTGCGCAAAGACCCAGGCGCCTGGCTTTTTCTGTGGTTCATCAGCAACAACAGAAGCAGAGCCAGTGCATTAAGCACGTCCATGTGAATTAGACACTGAGGTCCAGGCAGTGTGCCTTGAAACTACAGGACACATTCATACTCACAAAATTAAGTGACGGTGACTTAAGTGGCCAAGAAGCCACATATCATATCAGATGTCTTGTTGCACTATACAACAGAGCAAGAGCAAGAAAACAGGAAGCATTGTTATGTGTCGACGCGGGTTGAGGAGCGGACCTGCGTCAGACGGAACCCAGCGCTACAAATAACCAGAAAAGCGGTTCCAAAAACAATATATTTATTTCACCCACTGCTGCATAAAAAGTGTAAAAACAGAAATAGCGTCCTTCTGGCGGAGTGAAGGCTGGCACGCTCTCCAGCGCCCAAAAGGATCGAAGCCCGGCGCTCCCGGACCCACTACCACCGCCAAACACCCCCCAGGTGGACACGACAAACCGACTCTCTGCGAAGCATAGAAGAGGTGAGGTAAGTTAGCAGTTACAACTAATATCCTTCAAAAGACACACACTATCAGCAACACATACAGGTCTGTATTTTAAGCTTTATGCAAATAAGCAGCTTCTCACAACAGGTGGAGGATTACTTGTCCGCATGCCACAGCAGTGAGAAGCGAGCTGCACAATTCTCATCACAATTCAAGTATACTGCGTAACAAAATACCAAGTTACTATCAACAATTAGTCAAACACTTAATCACCTTTGATGTGTGCTGACAGCATGTGTCCCTCACCCTTCCTGCTTCACGGGCTCGATGTGTCAAACCCAGGCGCGGTCCTCAGCGTCTCACAAACGAACATCACAAGGTCGAGTTCCCGGCAGTTCTGCTTGAATCACACATGACTTAAATGCAGAACGCCATCCAATTATCTGCTTCAGCTGAAAGTCTTTAAGGTTGCATGTGAGCACCATCCACAGGTGCTGCACATAACGTTGATGAGGGTGAAAGACTCTTCAGCCAGCACCTTCTCCACAGACAAATCAGTTCTCATGCTTAGCTCAGATAAGATAATTATAGTGGGCGATTTTAACATCCACACAGATGCTGAGAATGACAGCCTCAACACTGCATTTAATCTATTATTAGACTCTATTGGCTTTGCTCAAAAAGTAAATGAGTCCACCCACCACTTTAATCATATCTTAGATCTTGTTCTGACTTATGGTATGGAAATAGAAGACTTTACAGTATTCCCTGAAAACTCCCTTCTGTCTGATCATTTCTTAATAACATTTACATTTACTCTGATGGACTACCCAGCAGTGGGGAATAAGTTTCATTACACTAGAAGTCTTTCAGAAAGCGCTGTAACTAGGTTTAAGGATATGATTCCTTCTTTATGTTCTCTAATGCCATATACCAACACAGTGCAGAGTAGCTACCTAAACTCTGTAAGTGAGATAGAGTATCTCGTCAATAGTTTTACATCCTCATTGAAGACAACTTTGGATGCTGTAGCTCCTCTAAAAAAGAGAGCTTTAAATCAGAAGTGCCTGACTCCGTGGTATAACTCACAAACTCGTAGCTTAAAGCAGATAACCCGTAAGTTGGAGAGGAAATGGCGTCTCACTAATTTAGAAGATCTTCACTTAGCCTGGAAAAAGAGTCTGTTGCTCTATAAAAAAGCCCTCCGTAAAGCTAGGACATCTTTCTACTCATCACTAATTGAAGAAAATAAGAACAACCCCAGGTTTCTTTTCAGCACTGTAGCCAGGCTGACAAAGAGTCAGAGCTCTATTGAGCTCAGTATTCCATTAACTTTAACTAGTAATGACTTCATGACTTTCTTTGCTAACAAAATTTTAACTATTAGAGAAAAAATTACTCATAACCATCCCAAAGACGTATCGTTATCTTTGGCTGCTTTCAGTGATGCCAGTATTTGGTTAGACTCTTTCTCTCCGATTGTTCTGTCTGAGTTATTTTCATTAGTTACTTCATCCAAACCATCAACATGTTTATTAGACCCCATTCCTACCAGGCTGCTCAAGGAAGCCCTACCATTATTTAATGCTTCGATCTTAAATATGATCAATCTATCTTTGTTAGTTGGCTATGTACCACAGGCTTTTAAGGTGGCAGTAATTAAACCATTACTTAAAAAGCCATCACTTGACCCAGCTATCTTAGCTAATTATAGGCCAATCTCCAACCTTCCTTTTCTCTCAAAAATTCTTGAAAGGGTAGTTGTTAAACAGCTAACTGATCATCTGCAGAGGAATGGTCTATTTGAAGAGTTTCAGTCAGGTTTTAGAATTCATCATAGTACAGAAACAGCATTAGTGAAGGTTACAAATGATCTTCTTATGGCCTCGGACAGTGGACTCATCTCTGTGCTTGTTCTGTTAGACCTCAGTGCTGCTTTTGATACTGTTGACCATAAAATTTTATTACAGAGATTAGAGCATGCCATAGGTATTAAAGGCACTGCGCTGCGGTGGTTTGAATCATATTTGTCTAATAGATTACAATTTGTTCATGTAAATGGGGAATCTTCTTCACAGACTAAAGTTAATTATGGAGTTCCACAAGGTTCTGTGCTAGGACCAATTTTATTCACTTTATACATGCTTCCCTTAGGCAGTATTATTAGACGGTATTGCTTAAATTTTCATTGTTACGCAGATGATACCCAGCTTTATCTATCCATGAAGCCAGAGGACACACACCAATTAGCTAAACTGCAGGATTGTCTTACAGACATAAAGACATGGATGACCTCTAATTTCCTGCTTTTAAACTCAGATAAAACTGAAGTTATTGCACTTGGCCCCACAAATCTTAGAAACATGGTGTCTAACCAGATCCTTACTCTGGATGGCATTACCCTGACCTCTAGTAATACTGTGAGAAATCTTGGAGTCATTTTTGATCAGGATATGTCATTCAAAGCGCATATTAAATATGTAGGACTGCTTTTTTGCATTTACGCAATATCTCTAAAATTAGAAAGGTCTTGTCTCAGAGTGATGCTGAAAAACTAATTCATGCATTTATCTCCTCTAGGCTGGACTATTGTAATTCATTATTATCAGGTTGTCCTAAAAGTTCCCTGAAAAGCCTTCAGTTAATTCAAAATGCTGCAGCTAGAGTACTGACGGGGACTAGAAGGAGAGAGCATATCTCACCCATATTGGCCTCTCTTCATTGGCTTCCTGTTAATTCTAGAATAGAATTTAAAATTCTTCTTCTTACTTATAAGGTTTTGAATAATCAGGTCCCATCTTATCTTAGGGACCTCATAGTACCATATCACCCCAATAGAGCGCTTCGCTCTCAGACTGCAGGCTTACTTGTAGTTCCTAGGGTTTGTAAGAGTAGAATGGGAGGCAGAGCCTTCAGCTTTCAGGCTCCTCTCCTGTGGAACCAGCTCCCAATTCAGATCAGGGAGACAGACACCCTCTCTACTTTTAAGATTAGGCTTAAAACTTTCCTTTTTGCTAAAGCTTATAGTTAGGGCTGGATCAGGTGACCCTGAACCATCCCTTAGTTATGCTGCTATAGACGTAGACTGCTGGGGGGTTCCCATGATGCACTGAGTGTTTCTTTCTCTTTTTGCTCTGTATGCACCACTCTGCATTTAATCATTAGTGATCGATCTCTGCTCCCCTCCACAGCATGTCTTTTTCCTGGTTCTCTCCCTCAGCCCCAACCAGTCCCAGCAGAAGACTGCCCCTCCCTGAGCCTGGTTCTGCTGGAGGTTTCTTCCTGTTAAAAGGGAGTTTTTCCTTCCCACTGTAGCCAAGTGCTTGCTCACAGGGGGTCGTTTTGACCGTTGGGGTTTTACATCATTATTGTATGGCCTTGCCTTACAATATAAAGCGCCTTGGGGCAACTGTTTGTTGTGATTTGATTGATTGATTGATTGATGCCACCTGGAGAGCAAAGAAAAGAAAAGAACACCAAAATATCCAGCCACACCCCCCAACACACAACAAGCATTCAGTGAAAGCAGGAAACTCTTGTCTTCATGCTTTTCCCTACGTTGTTTTGGTGTTAGATTCCAGTTTAATTTTTCTGACTTTTGTTCTTTGCTGTTCAGAAAGCCGCAAAACAGGATGATGTAAAAGTAAAATAATTTGTCATGTCTGTACACATATGTACAATATATATATCAGAAAGAGCATGCACATATCTTTGAACAATTTGATATGCATAAAATGGAAATGATCTTGTGTAATTGATGCAAGTAAGATAATTATGTGAATAATTAGTCAAAGTGTTATTTTCACTAGTTATTTGGATTGTTTGACCTTGTATCTTTAATAATGACTGAGTTATTGCCAGAAAATGACTTGGCGGTAATGGCAGAACAAAGATGGCCGCCACAGCTGTCATTAAATTTTTTCCCTTACCACTTTCTTTGCCAAGACTTCACCCTTTTGAGTAGAGGTGGGCGATACTGGGAATTTTGGTATTGATCCGATACCAAGTAAATACATGCCCAGTATCGCTGATACCAATATTTTTTCATATTTAACCTTCATAGATCCAAAGGATCTAAAAGACCTAGGATAGAATTTCGCCAAACATTGTACGTGACAACAAAATACTTTATTGTCACAATCGACATTTTTGTTTAAAAGAATATCACTCAACACAACTTAAAACAAAATCTCCTGAGGTAGAGGGCTGACAAACCACAATACAACACTGTGTGGTATGCCACACAGTCTTAGTAGATCTCTCCTAGGTTTGTCTCTCCCATAATTGACTGTTTTGCTTCCTTGCCTGTGCAGCATGCTGCACAACAGCCAGGTGGTTTCTCTCCACTCACCTCCGCTTGGCAGGCAGAATAACAAGCAGGTGTCAACTTGGCATGCACTTTAGTTCCTCTCCTTGTCTCATCATTTTCCTTTCTGCACCTTCTGTGTGTTCTTCTTGGTGATCATATGTGTCTTTAATAGTAGTTCCTCTGTGATCCTGACCTGCTAGCATGTCTTTGTTTTTTTAACTGGCCTCGTAAAACGACTCATCCAGTAGGAATCTGTCAAAGCCTTCATGTCTCTGTGCTTCCAGCATTACTGAGTCTGTGCCTTAAAAGACACGTTATTCCTAATGTTCCCTGCCAGATTGTGGTGTATCATTCTGCCTTCTCGCGTTCTCTTGAGAATACTTTGCCATGACCGCCTGAATTCCTGTTCGACCTCTGCTTGATTTTGAAGTGAGTTTCTGCCTCATGTTTGTGGACACTGCAAGTCTGTATTTTGGACTGTTGAGATACGTAACTAAACATTAATTTTTGGATTCTGATGCCTCACCTGCTTGCTCCCTGATAGACTGATGTTGAACTATCTGTAGGCAGCTGTTTTCATTTTTGTGGTGTTCTCTTCTTTAAGACTGCTGCTCACAGGCCTGCCTGAACTGTTGGTATCAGTTGTTTCGGTTGTGCTCACTCAGACTGTTTGAACCTCTGTGTCATTGTCTGCTCACTCCAAGAGGTCCACAGCCTGATACCTCACAGTTATCACCCAGGACCTATAGGGCAGTTGAATTAGCTGCAGTTGTATTCATGTCAGTGCAGAGGCTCCTTCTCAAATCATCCACTGAGGCCGTGGTGCCAGTTAGGTATCTGTCATCTGTCTCCAGTACCACATCACCAGTACCAGGGTTACTGCCTTCCAGTTCAACATCAAAAAGCTCAATAAACCAAACCTAGTCCTAAATACACTTGCACGGGTTCCTGGAAGAAACAAGAGAAAAGAGTTCTCAAAGAGTGGCTTCAGGGCCCCTGAGGATACATCCTGTCAGAACATGGCGTGAGAATCAGCCAATTTATTATATCTTTACACAGCAGATTCTCCATAAAGAACACCCCCATAAAATATCCATAAAATACCACCTCGGTGCTATCATTACGCAGAGGCTGAAAACAATCATGCTGTAAAACTCTTTTATTTTTACAGGAGTTATAAAAAAAACGAGCTGAACATGAATTTCATTTTAATGGAGAAGCCGCTTTATGGACGTGATCATATGAGAGTCATCAATAGGACGAGGCGAGAGTTCACAGTGAATGATGTGCAAACACACATGCACATCAGCGAGGATTGATGGAGCCCAGCGTGCACACACAACAGACCTATGCAATAGGTTCCTACTGCGGAGCTGCTTAACCTGCTGCAATTAGCCGACAGGAAAAGGTCTGCTCGCTGAAAATGTAATCACAAAATTAGCTGTGCCATACATCAAGCGAGCGCAGGTCTGTGCACGTTAGGATGCAGCATTTGTTCATATCAGCAGTGAAGATGGCACATAATTGGGCCCACTAATCTTGTAATGCTTACAAATGGTGACATCACATTGAGCAGCTTTGATTAGGGTGTAATGCTGAACAATACGAGCACATATGGACAGGCGTGCGTGTGTGCGTGCACATGCCCAGCGTGCACGCCTACTGACGTGTGTGACACCATTAGAGGTCAACGTGTGGGAGTGGTTACAAGCTGCATCAACAAGTGTCGTCCTCGTAAAGCTGTCATTAACGACAGCGCTGTCTGCCAGCGCGTCACACTCAGCAGCCATAAACGGAAAACACGCCACTTATTACACACCTTAAACCTTGACCCCCCTATAAAGTGCATGGACTGACATGAGTGGTATCAGCCCCGTCCTTTTATGAACAGCTCCACCACTAAAAGTGACCGTCCCCTTGGAACTTTGTCAGGTGGAACTTTTTAATCACTTTTACTTCAGCAGCTGCTGCTGGACCACCAGCAGGTCAAACCTGGTCTGGACTCCTCCTGTCTGTGCATGTTCTGCTGTGGTCCTGCAGTTCTCAGTCCAGAAAAGCAGAACTTCAGCAAAGAACTGGTAACATCACCACAGTAAACGTCAGTGCACAACAGGTTAGCATCATCACAAGGTTCTGGACCAGCGCTGCCCAACAACTGTTCCTGGAGACCACCTGTCCTGCATGTTCAGGTCACTCTCCCTGCTCCAGGTAGACCTTGGCGAGTTGCTCCCGGTGTGTAGTGAGCACCGTGCATGGCAGCACCCTGACATCGGTGTGTGAGTGTGTCTGTGTGAATGTGAGGCATAATTGTAAAGCGCTTTGAGCATGTGATGCAGATGGAAAAACGCCATATAAAGTCCAGTCCATTTACCATTTATATAAATGAAAATAAACTGAAATAAATTGAAATGCTATGGTGCCATGTACATCACACTACAGCACCACCTTGGACCTGTATGGCAACCCAACAGACAAACCCCCTATTCATCCACACCTCTCTATCTGCCTGGGGAACTGTGGGCATCAGCTACTGGGTTCCTCAACACTGAAGCACGTGTGTGCTGCATCAGAAACTCGCCACAAGGCCAAAATGTGATGTTTCCTCACAATGCAAGTGATACTCCTCATCTGAGCCTCCCAAAGTCACTGTGCACTTAACTGACTCCAGCAGTATCCAAGGATCTTTAAAAAAGATCGGTTGCCAGAGACATCTAGTCATCACCAGCATCCAAGTCACATAGTAAGACAGGAAGCCCCGGGTCATGGTTTATGAAACAGTGTGTAGAATTCATCCTAAACATGTGTGTAAGAATGGAAAAATGGTGTACAAAAAAAAAACCCAGACATGAAACTATTTGTATGCACACCTGGAATTTAAATCCTCTTTATAAATAACACACTACCTAGGCGGCAACAGCGAGCGTACAAGGGTGATTCTTAGACTACGGTCCCTTATTATGATGTCCTTTGATCATATTGTATGAAAAACAGAAAAAAGGGGAAATTTCACACTTTTATAGTTATCTTTACAATGAAAGTGTTTTAAGAAATTTGTTCTAGTAGTCTATGATGACTTTTTCACCTTTTTTCAGCATCATTATATGCAAATATTGCCGTTTTGTGCTTGTCCCACACCCAGACTTTTGATCTTCAATGATAAAAACGAATGGTAAAGAAACGTTTTTTCTAATGTTTTAAAATATCTCTGAATAAAATATCAGTAAAATAATCAAAACATAATTGGGGTATTCAATGTCATACAACTGTTGTGATTTTATTAAACAAAATGTAGTTGTCCCACACTATTGCCGTAATTTCCACCACAACACTGTAATGTCCCTTTAAACAGTTTGTATGAAGATTGTTTGGGTAGTTTCTATGGAGATAAACAGTGACATCAGAGCACATGTATATAGTGCCAAATCACAACAAACAGTTGCCCCAAGGCACTTTATATTGTAAGGCAATGGTGTGAAGGTGTGACCTTCACAGCAAGAAGGTCATGGGATCACCTCCCACCGGGGCCTTTCTGTGTGGACTTTGTATGTTCTCCCTGTGTTTGTGTGGGTTCCCTCTGGGTGCTCCGACTTCCACATCCACACACACGCAGGTTAGGTGGCCTGAAGACTCTAAATTGTCTGTAGGCGTGTGTGTGCATGTGAATATGTCTACATGTGGCCTAGCGACAGACCAGCGTCTGTCCAGGGTGAACCCTGCCGCGCCCCTATGACTACTGGGATAGGCTCCAGCACCCCCACCCCATGTTACCACTGATCGGAGTATTGGTATAGAAAATGTGAACAAATCACAAGCTGTAGCATCTCACTGGGTTGCGACAGCCTGCGAACAACAGTTGTGAGGGAAATCACTTGATTTTGCATGACATTCACTGGGTGGCGCTCTTCCCTCACTTCACTGGCAGGGTGTTGTCAGCGTCATGCCTGGATTTTGAATGTTTCAGTGTTAGTGAGGCACCCCCACACCCAGACTGGCCTGGGGGGAGCACATATTTAGAGTCTGGAGTTCTTTGATCAAATCAGGAAGCCTGGATGGATCAAACTCAGTGCATCAGTTGGTCCTCTGATGCCGATCATTAATGCTCCAAACACTCCATAATCAAAACAGCTGATATTTTCTATTATTTAAAAACTTGAATTCAAACTGCCTTTTCATTTGTTTGGTGTTAAAGTAAATTCTGCCCTGTGAAAAACCGTGCTGCTTTAATAAGTATCCCACAATGCACTGCAAAACAGAGATCTAATCAAATATGACAAATCAATCTCTGAGTGGACAGGACGTGGACACACATGCACACGACCTCACGGCTGCCCATTTAACCTAATATAACTAATATGACCCCATACGTCACTTATTACTGATATGGAATCAATACTGGATTCAATTAGCTAATGATGCTGAAAGGTGCTTCCTGGATCCCTTCAGGTTACAGACGCTTCAGAACGGCTGGTCATTAAATGTACTTTTTAATCTTATTTGATATTTCTTGTTCTGTCACTTTAAATTCAGTCATGTTGACTTTCTGTAAAAAGACGTTGTCCTAACGGCCCTTCAGCTCCTTTTCATCACAACAGTACAGTAGAGCGAATGTAACACCGCCCCTGCTGCGCCGATTCTCTGGCCAATCTCACGCTCCATTGTCCCCTCACTCGTGAACAAGACCCTGAGGTACTTGAACTCCTTCACTTGGGGTAACACCGTATTCCCTACCCAGAGTAGACAATCCATCGGTTTCCTGCTGTGAACCATGGCCTCAGATTTAGAGGTGCTGATTCTCACCCCAGCTGCTTCACACTCGGCTGCGAACTGATCCAGTGAGTGTTGGAGGTCACAGGCCAATGAAGCCAACAGAACCACATCATCTGCAAAAAGCAGTGATCAGACCCCGAGCCCACCAAACTGGAAACCCTCCTCCCCCCTACTACAGCTCAATATCCTGTCCTTGAATATCACAAACAGGATTGGTGACAAGGAACAGCCCTGGTGGAGGCCGAGCTCCACTGGTAATGAGTCTGACTTACTGCAGAGCACCTGAACACAGCTCTCACTTTGCGAGTACAGAGACTGAATGGGCCTGAGAAAGGACCCCTTCACTCTGTACTCCCACAGTACCTCCCACAGTATCTCCCGGGGTACCTGATCATACGCCTTCTCCAAGTCCACAAAACACATGTAGACTGGGTGGGCATACTCCCAGGCCCCCTCCAGGATCCTTGTGAGAGTGCAGAGCTCTCAGAGTTGTTTCACGACCAGGACGGAACCCGCATTGTTCCTGTTCAATCAGAGGTTGGACTACAGGCCAAACCCTCCTTTCCAGCACCCTAGAGTAGACTTTACCAGGGAGGCTGAGTAGTGTGATGCCCCTGTAGTTGGCACACACTCTCTGGTCCCCCTTTTTGAATGTGGTGACCACCACCGCAGCTTGCCTCTCTTTAGGCACTGTCCCAGACCTCAACGCAAAGTTGAAGGTCCATGATGATGGTTAAATCAGTCCAGAAGGAGTTTATATTTGTCAGCCATTGTGACTTTATCCAGAACTGTGTACCTGTTTGCAGACAGGTGAGTGAACACGAGCTGTTTGCTGTCACATGCACAATTACAGTCCACAGAGACAAGGAGATGAACTGAAAGCTCTCAGACAAGCAGTCGGTGGAAGGTTTTCATTCGATCGGGGCCAAACGTCTGGATCTCATCAGAGCTGCTCTGTGCTCTGTAAACAGAGGGAACATGAATGCATCAGGTCCTGCATCAATCTCAAGCCCTGACACCTTCACTTTCTCCTCTCTTCTTCTGCCGTCACTCCTGCTCATCTTTTCTCATCTGAAAGAGCTGCATTTTTAAAACGTTTTACCAACAGCAGACAGAGAGCAAAGATCTACTTCTACTGAGATAACCGAGGTAAAGAGCAACAGACGGGGTGTTCAGGTGAGGACCAGCCCCACGTGGTCATCTGAGCTGGTTCCTGGTGTCCACGCTCAACTGGGCACACTTTAATAATCTGTAACACAACCAGTCCATCGATCGATCCATCGATCAATCAACCAACCAACCAATCAATCAATCAGTCAGTCACGTGTTTTGTTGAGACACAGAGGAAAATCATTTCAGTGATTAATAATAAATAGTAACTTATTAATTTACTAATGCTGTGGTCACATTAGTAAAGGACAGTTCATTGAAATGGGCGGAGCTAATCTTAATCTTATACATATAGTGAGGAAAATAAATGTTTGAACACCCTGCGGTTTTGCAAGTTCTCCCACTTAGAATTCATGGAGGGGTCTGAAATTTTCATCTTAGGTGCATGTCCACTGTGAGAGACATAATCTAAAAAAAAAAAATCAATGTTAATATTTGGTACAGTAGCCTTTGTTTGCAGTTACAGAGGTCAAACGTTTCCTGTAGTTTTTCACCAGGTTTTCACACACTGCAGCAGGGATTTTGGTCCACTCCTCCATACAGATCTTCTCCAGATCTTTCAGGTTTGGAGTTTCAGCTCCCTCCAAAGATTTTCTATTGAGTTCAGGTCTGGAGACTGGCCAGGCCACTCCAGGACCTTGAAATGCTTCTTACGGAGCCCCTCCTTAGTTGCCCTGGCTGTGTGTTTGGGGTCATTGTCATGCTGGAAGACCCAGCCATGACCCATCTTCAATGCTCTTACTGAGGGAAGGAGGTTGTTTGCCAAAATCTCGCAATACATGACCCCATCCATCCTCCCTTCAATACGGTGCAGTCATCCTGTCCCCTTTGCAGAGGAGCACCCCCAGAGTATGATGTTTCCACCCCCATGCTTCACGGTTGGGATGGTTTTCTTGGGGTTGTTCTCATCCTCTAAACATGGTAAGAGGAGTTGATTCCAAAAAGCTCTATTCTGGTCTCATCTGACCACATGACCTTCTCCCATGCCTCCTCTGGATCATCCAGATGGTCACTGGTGAACTTCAAACGGGCCTGGACATGTGCTGGCCTGAGCAGGGGGACCTTGCTGCCCTGCAGGATTTTAAACCATGACAGCATCATGTGTTACTAATGTAATCTTTGTGACTGTGGTCCCAGCTCTCTTCAGGTCATTGACCAGGTCCTCCTGTGTAGTTCTGAGCTTTCTCAGAATCATCCTTACTCCACAAAGTGAGATCTTACATGGAATCCCAGACCGAGGGAGATTGACAGTCATCTTGTGTTTCTTCCACTTTCTAATAAATAATCATAACAGTTGTTGTCTTCTACCAAGCTGATTGCCTGTTGTCCTGTAGTCCATCCCAGCCTTGTGCAGGTCTACAGTTTTGTCCCTGGTGTCCTTAGACAGCTCTTTGGTCTTGGCTATGGTGGACAGGTTGGAGTGTGATTGATTGTGTGAACAGGTGTCTTTTATACAGGTAACAAGTTCAAACAGGTGCAATTAATACAGGTAAAGAGTGCAGAATAAGAGGGCTTCTTAAAGAAAAATGAACAGGTCTGTGAGAGACAGAATTCTTGCTGGTTGGTAGATGATCAAATACTTATTTACAACAGTAACATACAAATAAATTATTAAAAAATCATACATTATGATTTCCGGATTTTTTTTTTTAGATTATGTCTCTCACAGTGGACATGCACCTAAGATGAAAATTTCAGACCCCTCCATGATTTCTAAGTGGGAGAACTTGCAAAACCGCAGGGTGTTCAAATACTTATTTTCCTCACTGTATGTAAAAACTGATGGCACAGTGTTGAATCCAGTGACAGATTACTGCACAGCGTACTTATTTATTTATGTTATGTCTTTGTAGTGTTTCACTCACTGCCTATTTCCTCTCTGACTTCTCTCAACATGAAAACGATGATATTTGTGTGTTAATTTGAAGCTGAGGTCTCTGATTTTGACCTGCTGAAGGAAAAATCCTGTGGAGGTCCACTGGACTTTGGCTGGAAGTCTGCTTCTTCATACTTGCTTAATGGCAGCAGACGTGTGGCAGGGCGTTCACACAGGCACGCGGAGTCCGGAACCCATCACGCCTTCCCTATCACGCAGTTGGCGCCCCAGAAACGGTTACGATGGACACTTTCATTGGGGATGTTGATTTTTAATTCTGACAAGTTGTCATTAAATGCTTCTGCACATCACGAGCGACAGAGATGTTGGGACGAATGAAAATACCTCTGCGTGTGCAGTGGGTGGGGCCTGCTGCAGTCATTTCTGTATGTTTTTGCCGCTGAGGCCTCGTACCTGTGCAGCAGTGACAGTGGGACGGCTTGTTGATCAGGGTCTTGGGCGACTGTCCCGTGTTCAGCCAGAAATCAGAGCTTCTCCCAGTTAACAGTTTTTACATTTGCTGTTTTCTGATTTTCCAGTCACAGCGGTCCACAGAGGAGCCAGATGATCGCAGGTGGATTGGAACGTGTCCCCTGACTGAGGCTGTCAGAGCTCTCTGGAGACTCAGCGTGATGGACGGCAGGATGACCAGACTGACTGTAAACATTTGGTTCTCACTTTGCTGATGGAACAGTTGAAGGAGTCGTGATCGGACAACTGTCTATTGTCTGTCCTGACAATGTCATTTTCCTGACATTAGTCAGCATGCACTGTCGTCATGTGTCGCTGAGTCAACCACATCACTCAACTGCCTTGGGTCCTGGATGACAACCACCCAGGCAGGGAACTGATCCACCCCAAGTCCTGAAAGTAACCAACTGTCTGCTGTTGCCAGGTGGAACAAGGGTGTCCCCGTGGTGTCCCCGTTGTGTCCCCATGGTGTCCCCGTGGTGTCCCTGTGGTGTCCCCGTGGTGTTGCCGTGGTGTCGCTGTTATGTTGCCGTTGTGTCCCCATGGTGTCACTGTTGTGTCCCCATGGTGTCGCCGGTGTGTCCCCATGGTGTCACCGTTGTGTCCCCATGGTGTCGCCGTTGTGTCCCCATGGTGTCCCCGTAGTGTCCCTGTGCTGTTGCCGTGGTGTCGCTGTTATGTTGCCGTTGTGTCTCCATGGTCTCCCCATGATGTCGCTGTGGTGTTGCCATGGTGCTGCTGTTGTATTGCTGTTGTGTCCCCATGGTGTCCCCGTGGTGTCCCTGTGGTGTTGCCGTGGTGTTGCCATGGTGTCGCTGTTGTGTCCCCAGGGTATCCTCATGGTGTCCCCATGGTGTAGCCGTGGTGTCGCTGTTATGTTGCTGTTGTGTCCCTATGGTGTCGCCGTTCTGTCTCCATGGTTTACCCATGGTGTCCCTGTTGCTATGGTGTCAGCATGTTGTCGCTGTTGTGTCCCCATGGTGTCGCTGTTGTGTCCCCATGGTGTCGCTGTTGTGTCCCCATGGTGTCGCTGTTGTGTCCCCATGGTGTCCCCGTGCTGTTGCCGTGGTGTCGCTGTTATGTTGCTGTTGTGCCCCCGTGGTGTCCCCAAGGTGTCCCTGTGGTGTCCCCATGGTGTCCCTGTGGTGTCCCCATGGTGTCCCTGTGGTGTCACCGTGGTGTCCCCGTGGTGTCCCCATGGTGCCCCTGTGGTGTCACTGTGGTGTCCCTGTGGTGTCACCATGGTGTCCCCGTGGTGTCCCTGTGGTGTCCCCATGGTGTCCCTGTGGTGTCCACGGGGTGTCCCTGTGGTGCCCCCATGGTGTCCCCGTGGTGTCCCCATGGTGTCCCTGTGGTGTCACTGTGGTGTCCCTGTGGTGTCACCATGGTGTCCCCATGGTGTCCCTGTGGTGTGACCATGGTGTCCCCAAGGTGTCCCTGTGGTGTCCCCATGGTGTCCCTGTGGTGTCACCATGGTGTCCCCGTGGTGTCCCTGTGGTGTCACCGTGGTGTCCCTGTGGTGTCACCGTGGTGTCACCGTGGTGTCCCCGTGGTGTCCCTGTGCTGTCCCCATGGTGTCCCTGTGGTGTCCCCGTGGTGTCCCCATGGTGTCCCTGTGCTGTCCCCATGGTGTCCCTGTGGTGTCCCTGTGATGTCGCTGTGGTGTTGCCATAGTGTCACTGTTGTGTCCCCATGGTATCCTTGTGGTGTCCCCGTGCTGTCGCTGTTATGTTGCTGTTGTGTCTCCATGGTGTCCCCGTGGTGTCCCTGTGGTGTCACCGTGGTGTCACCGTGGTGTCCCCGTGGTGTCCCTGTGCTGTCCCCATGGTGTCCCTGTGGTGTCCCCGTGGTGTCCCTGTGGTGTCCCTGTGATGTCCCCATGGTGTCCCTGTGCTGTCCCCATGGTGTCCCTGTGGTGTCCCTGTGATGTCGCTGTGGTGTTGCCATGGTGTCACTGTTGTGTCCCCATGGTATCCTTGTGGTGTCCTCATAGTGTCCCCGTGGTGTCCCCGTAGTGTCCCCGTGGCCAAAATGTCATAGCTGATGTTCCCTCACAATGAGAGTGATTCTCCTTGTCTTAGTCTCCTGAAGCAGCTGCTGGTTTGACACAAAGGCTCTTCCAGAGGTCTTCAGCCTGTCCTCACAAAGACAAATAAACACATCACTGCTGTCTATTGACCAGTGAGAGAGATGTGTATTCTTTTTGTTTGAATTCTGTTGAAGAAACTCTGGTCTGTGTCCCACTCAGACCTGCAGACACGCAGGCGGGCGGACTGGGCCTGTTCACTGTGAGCTTCCTATGTTTCCACATGTGTGGGTGCGTGTTCGTGGCCGTGTCCTGGTCGTGTGCGTGTGCTTGCTGTTTGGTCTGCTGTCCTGTCCTCTCAGCTCTGGTTTGATCACAACCAACAGACCCTGTTGGTGCTTTGCTGAGAGTGCAAAAGCATGTCAGGCAGCACACAGCTGCTTACACACCAGGCCACAAACACGCTGATGAATAATGCACACGCCAACAGACGCACACTCTGCAGTGTGCGTCTGTTGGCGTGTGCACTGCAGAGTGTGCGTGCGTGCGTGTGCGCTCGCTTGTGCAGGAAATCCACCACACTGGGGTTTTGTCTTTGCCCTTTTGCAGCCTGTGATTGGCTGTGATTTGTTGTTAAGATGACAAGTGAAGAGAAGTCATGAGAGCATGAATCTGATGTTCAGATTTTCATCTTCTTTTTAAAAAAATATACACTGGTCATTATTATGTGTCTGTGTGATAAAATAATCACGAGATGGGAACGTGATGAACTTTACAGTCATAAGATTTGGCCATTTTTACTTGATGTGTATGAATCTAAAAGCCTGTTGCACACCAGAAACCATCAGCCTGCACATGTCAACTGTCCAGAAAAGCTGCAGGCAGAGCAGCATGGTGGCTTAGTGGTTAGCACTGCTGCCTCACAGCAAAAAGGTTGTGGGATTGTTTCCCATGGGGCCTTTGTGTGTGGACTTTGTGTGGGTTCCCTGCTGGTGCTCCGGTGTCCTCCCACATCCAAACATCTGCAGGTTAGATGGACTGGAAACTTTCAATCGACCTTTGGTGTGTCTGTGTTTGTTTGTCTGTGTGTGTCCCTGTGACAGACTGGAGTCCTGTCCAGGGTGAACCTGCCTCACGCCCTGTGACTGCCATGATAGGCTCCAGCCCCCTGTGACCCTTAATTGGGGTAAGCAAGTATAGAAAATGGGTGGATGTGAGGACAGCACAGGGTGTGTTTGAGTGCAAACCATCAAAAACACATGACATTTTAGAAATCAAGGTCATATCAACATTTAACTTTATGATATCTGCAGTAAAAAAACAACATCAGCGCTGTGCATCGGTGTGCAGTGAGCTGTTGTTTCCTTTCATGACCATATGATGTCAGCGATGCACTCTGCTCTGTGGTGATTAGCAGTGAAGAAGAATGCAGCAGTGGACACTGTGATCTTTTGGTACACTGTCATGTCGACTGAGTCACACGTCCTAAAAACACGCACACATATTAACACTCTGGTCATGTGACTCATAAATGTGAGATAATGTCCACCTGTGGACTTTTACAGGCAACATGCTCGTAAATGTGGCAAAAGTAGGTATGAAAACACATAAAACCAAAATACAAAAAACTGAGCATGCAGTATAACTTTTTATTAGTTTAAAATGGCCCCAAACCCCTCGTGATTATTTTTAAAATATTCCAAGTCTAGCTCATGGCCTGTATTATGCAATGAATGTGAGTGAGTGAGTGAGTGAGTCACATGTTGCTGTGTCAGACATAATGTGCACGTATTACAACTCAAACCACATCAGCTGCTCAGTACAGATGCCCACAGCTCCACTTAATAACACGTCAAATACAAAGTGGTGGGATTTAACTGAGGTGTTATTCAATCAATCAATCAATCAATCAACTTTTTTCTTATATAGCGCCAAATCACAACAAACAGTTGCCCCAAGGCGCATTATTATTATGAAGTTATTCTTCATTCATTTGACACAGCTAATGTAGTATTTGGAAATACTTTATCTTAGTGTCATGTATTTATCAAACTTTGATTAAAGGTTTGGGTGGCAGCAGAAACTGTTCAGATTTCAAAGTGGACCTCATCCTTCTTGGGTTTCTTTGGAGGATCCTTGGGTACCACTGGAAGGACTTTGTGTCAAATGAGCAGTTACTTAGCGTCCTGTCTCACTGGGTGTGACTGTTGGACAGCAGTTGGAGATGCGACTTAGCAACCAAACACTTGAACGAGTGACAGTGTCTCAGCTGGTGTCTCACTGAAGTGTCCACTCGCAGCTGAGGACGAATGACACACACAAAGTTTTTCTCTGGATATGTCAGTCCTGAAGACCCCAGTGGGTGGAGAAACTCACTGACTCACCCATGTTCCATCTGGCTGCAGCAGATAGATGGTTACTATGGACAAATGGTGATGAACAGGTTGCTTGCCTGGGTGGTTACAATCCAGGATCCAAGACCCATCCA
The DNA here is from genome assembly GCF_902500255.1 of Thalassophryne amazonica. Taxonomy (NCBI): domain Eukaryota; kingdom Metazoa; phylum Chordata; class Actinopteri; order Batrachoidiformes; family Batrachoididae; genus Thalassophryne; species Thalassophryne amazonica. The sequence continues at coordinate 97,694,631 of NC_047116.1, read as the reverse complement.
CAGCGTAGTGCTTGCAACAAAGCATAGCACCAGGGGCATGATCCCAGACCTGAACTTGTACTCCACCAAAGACTGTCTGAGGTTCATTTTTGAACTGGCAGTTATAATTTACATAAGATAAGACTTTATTGATCTCACAGTGGAGAAATTCACATGCTACTTCAGCTCTTAAAAAAAAGACACAAGGTGGGTGCAAGTGGAGGAAAATGTGCATCAAACAGCGTGTGCAAGGATAAGCAATAATAATACTTGTAATAACACAATAAGATAAGAGAATGAGGTAGAAATAGAATACACACACACACACACACACACACACACACACACACACACACACACACACACACACACACACACACACACACACACACACACACACACACACACAGCAGTGTTTCCTCTCCACGACCCCACATGACTCAAGTTCACAGACATAAACAATGGAACAAAATTTCAGACAAAATAGTCATTTCTTGTCAGGGTTATTTACTGATGATGGATGCAGTCGGAGGCTTTAAAGAGCTCTGAGGTCTGAAACTTTGATCCCAGATGTCCAGGAAGAAAAGTAGAACACAGATTTCCAAGAGAACCAAGTAGCTGAAGGAGAAGAACCTGGAACACAATGAGGGCAGAATTCTTCAAACTGAAAGAGACAATTTTTCTTTTCTTTTTTGTTTCTTTTTTGTCAGTGACCAGGAAAGAAACATGGTGGGTGTCATGACAACCAGGGCAGGTTGACGTCAGGACATCTCAACATTTCAGCTCTTCATGACACCCGTAAATCTGTCTGGTGCTTTTTCTGCTTCTATTTTGTTAAAAAATACAGATAAATAAGCACTTTTATATATCAGCAGATGCAGTATATAAGTATTGGATTTTTTTTTGCTTCCTAATATTGGTATCTTGTTGCTTCTCAAAAAAATCAATATCGGTCAGGCTCTGCTCATGACTCCATAATATCTTCTCAGATGATTATCAACTCCTCAGTCAACTTCTCGAATGAATCCAGGACATCCACTGTTCCTGCAAAGATCAGAGTGTCATCCATAAACCTGAGGCACACATCGACACCAGGACCTCCACCAACAACCCGTCCATGCAGGACTGGAACAGAGGAGGAGCCACAACACATCTAGAATGTCAGAACTGAGTGGGAAGGAGTCAGAGACTTAGTGAAGCCAAGAACAATCAACTATGTACACATAATAATGTTTCAGGGGCAAAGTCACTCAATCAATCAATCAATCAAGTTTTATTTCTATAGCACTTTACAACAGTTTTCACTGAACCAAAGTGCTTTCCAGTAGCACCAGCTAGAGATAAAATAAAAAGAAAAGTACGAAAAACACAATAAAACACAATAAGAGCATCCAAAATAGAATAAAAATAGATAAAAAAAAGTGTCAAAGCAATTATGTGCAAAAAGCTGCCCTGAACAAGTATGTTTTTAACTTAGCTTTAAACAGAGGCAAGGTATTAATGGACCTCAGTTCAGGAGGTAATGCATTCCACAACTTAGCACCTGCTACTGAAAAAGAACGGTCACCCCATTGTTTGGACCTGGACCTGGGAACCTCAAGAAAGTTTTGGTCAGCAGACCGAAGTGCTCTGACAGGGTTGTGTGTTTTTAACAGGTCACATAAATAAGAATGTGCAATGCCATTTACAGCTTTAAAAACAAACATTAACAGTTTAAAATCAACTCTAAAATGGACTGGAAGCCAGTGCAGGGAGTAAAGTACAGGAGTGATGTGGCTGTGCTTCCTGGTGTTGGTCAACAGGCGAGCAGCAGCATTCTGGACCAGTTGGAGTCGGTTTAGAGAGCCTTGAGTGATACCAACATAAAGTGCATTGCAATAGTCAATCCGGGAGCTGATAAAAGCATGCATAGCCTTTTCAAGGTCCTTTTGGCTTAGAAAGGGTTTGACTTTTGCCAAGAGTCTCAGCTGGAAAAAACTGGCTCTTACCACACTGTCAATTTGTTTCTCAAATTTTAAACAGTCGTCAAACCGCACACCAAGGTTCCTTACCACAGCCCTACGATAAGGAGCCAGGGAGCCAAGATCTGGATCAGAGTTAGTTTTAGTGTTGTGAAAGTGTAGTGACATGGACCCACAACAGGGGGCGCAAATGAACGGTCAATAGATGAGCCAAAAAGTAACAATTTCATGTTGTGAAGGTGCACAACGATGATACAGACAATCACAGAATCTGATAACAGTCAATCCACAAAGGTGACGTGTGGGCAGGCTCGAGGATAGAAGACGTCTGTCCTGAGAAGAGCCGGAACCACACGATTTCCGCCGCCACCGAACCTGGTGAATACTGGAGCCGCCAAGTCCCGAATTCCCAGGTGATCACCGTCCCCGACTGTCGGATCTGGTACTGCTGGCGAAGAACAAAGACAGTCAAGTGTGGGTGTGTGTACACCCCGTAACAACAACAGTGGGAATGCCACCTCCACCTCTAACACACACTCGTGCAGCGTCTGTTTAACCACTTATCTGACGGACGTAGGACGAAACAGTCGCGACCCACGCCGGTCCTCTGGTTGACAGCTGCAAAACAATAGCTCTTAGAATCAAATAATACAGGCAGAGACAGTTACCTCCATAGAAGTACGATATCTCGGCAACGAGGTGGAGATGACGTCTGGTCTTTATGGAGTGAGATGCTGTAGAGTAGATGGGTGACAGCTGTCAAGAGATAATGAGTGACAGCTGTCACCCCCGGCTGTGTCCGTGGCGGCAGCGCCCTCTCGTGCCTGAAGCCCGTACTTCAGGCAGGGCGCCCTCTGGTGGTGGGCCAGCAGTACCTCCTCTTCTGGCGGCCCACACAACATTTAGCTCCAAACAGAATACACTCTGTTTTGGCTTCATTAAGGTGCAGAAAATTCTGAGCCAGCCAGTCCTTAATATCCTTAAAAAAGCTATGTATGGAGTCCAAAGCACTTGTATTATTAGGCACAACTGGCATATAAATCTCAGAAGAACATCATAAAAGGTCCACAGTGAGAGTCGACCCATTATCACCCATTATCACCCAAGCCAGCAGTCCCAACAGTGAACATACTCATCATGTGACATCATCATGCTGGTTCTCACAGCAGTGCCAAAGAAAAGAAAGACATTAAACCAGATCAGGAACTCCATCAAAACTGGATCAACTCTACTCTGATCCAAGATCCATTTCTCCACACAATGTCAGATTCCGCTCATCTTTGACTTTGACATCAGACTGATGTAAGCCCCGCCCTCCTCCGTTGGCAGTAAAAACATTTGTGCACTTGGCCGGCGCCGAGCAAGGCATCTGGACAACGGCAGCGTGGAATGAGCAAAAATCCACTGAGGGGGGGACAAGAGTGAACTCCTTTATTGTTGACTTTAATTAAATTTTCAGCTCTAATTACAATTAAGCCACTTAGTATGTATAATAATGTTTGCATCACAGAGCAGCACAGATGCAGTCCATCAACGCAATTAAACATTAAAAGGCCCCGGCTGTATTAATAGCAGCGTGTCGTCTATGTGTGTGTGTGTGTGTGTGTGTGTGTGTGTGTGTGGTTGTTTGCAGCGGACCATCACTATGGAGACCTGCCGTCGGGTCTCAGTGGTACCGGTGAGCCCGCCACATGGATGACCTACATTCAGGGCCAGAAAAGCATCACTAAACAGGAAAAAACTCCAGCGAGTCTCTGAAGCGCCCAACTGTAGGTCTTAATGCAAAATTAGTGTTTTGCTGTAAAATTATTCATGACTGCACAGAATAAGTGCGTTTTTAAGTTAAAGTGATGAAGTGCTTGATTCCCGCCTGCCCCTCCATCTTTACCGCCACATTCCGCCTGCCTCGCTCAGGTTGATATTTTCCCTGTGACCTAATGAATCCATTTGCACAAATGAAGGTGACATGTTTGTGTCTGTGTTGGAACACAAACACTTTCAGTCTCAGTCTTTGGTTGCTCCCTTGCAGAGGCTCACCTCCATGAAGATCAAGTGTTTCTGAACAAAAAGTGCTTCAGGAACTCAAGGCCAGGTTCACCTCAGCCGTCAGACTGAGCTTGCTGGATAAGTCTGTCCAGTCTGTGGTTGAGGTCAGAGCTCTGGATGGGGGAGGAGGAACAATCTTCTCACAACACTCTGCTGAGGACAACAAATTGCACCCTTGTGCATTTTTCTAAAAGCAGTTGAACCCAAAGGAACAAAATTACGACGTGGGAAACCAGTAGCTTCTTGCTGTAAAGTCACCATGAGAGAATGAAGACACTGGCTGGAGCGTCTGACCACAAAAACCTCCAGTTCCACAAGTCCGCCTGCAGACTGAAGTCTTGTCAGGCCCAGTGGGCTTTGTTCTTTGCCAGATTTAATTCCACCCATTCATAGCAACCAGGCTCACTTAATGGTAAACTGGGCACATGGTTTCACCCATTTCATTTCCCTCTATTGATCTTGCTAACAATGTTTCCAACATACTGCCCCCTTCCTGCATCTTGGGGGCAGTTTCCTGGCAGGTGGAACAGCTGGTGAAACAGTTGCCCAGCTCACCAGCTGTTCATACCAAACACTTTCTACTCCCAAGTCATCCAGTGGGGGTATACATCCCAACTGTCTTGTCATTTCTGTATCTTAAAAAGAATTAGTTTTACCTGACAATGTTTTTTTTTTCTGGTGGCTGTTTGTGGTCAAAGATGTATGAGAGTTTGTTGCCACCTGCTCTATTTGTGTCCAATGTAAAGCCTCTAAGAGACCTCCAGTTGGTCTCCAACAACCCTCCCCAATGCCTCTTCACCACTGGTCCCACATTCCAGTGAATTTTTTGAACTGGTTGCCCATCTCCATGGGCCTCACAGTCATCCTTAAAGTGCATATGACACAAGATAGTCTTATTACATGTAACAAAGGTTATATAATTCGGTCAACTTAAGCATTTTGGGAAAATGGACGCGGTTCTCCCGTTATAGATAACATTTGAACATCCTGCGACTGAAAAATCTGAACGCCCCGTGACCAGCTTCCCGCTAAGCACCAAACGTGAAATACATCACTGCCTGTGGACCGTATCGGCTTGCGCGCCTGGTGGCTGTTGCTTAAACTTTTTTGTGGCAGAAACTTTGATTAAACACAGCTCTCAGGGATGTGTTTGTCGATAAGCCTGACCAGTGTGTCACAGCATATTGCACAAACAAAAGGGCAAAAGGTTTTAGTCCAGGCAGATTTATCGAAAGCTGCAGTGTTGTGTGATGCACGAAATGTCAGGCTGCCACTCGCTCCGCTCGCACACCCGCTATTGCTCCCGACAGCAGACACTTTCCTCTACCGTCTCCATGTTCTCGCCGCTCACAGGAACACATAAAATGTCAACCCCAAATAATATGTTCACAATAATCTTGAAATGGTCAAGGAACTTGTAAAAATATCAGTGCAATATTCGTAAACACGGCAGCGGCATGTTCACTGTTGTTTTCGGCGATCTTTTTCGTAACTTGCGCCATTTATTTCCTATTCTTTTGTGAAAATAACGTAACTAAACACGGATGAATGCAATGCCAGGCACTCGAAAATGGCAAAAACCCAAGGTAATGACGGTGGTCCGCAAGTAGTAGCTACACTATCACGGGTCTGTAAAAATAACAAAGGCAGTAAACAGACGCTAGAAACGAAAATGCTATAATTATAGTGTTATAAACAGCAGCAACAAAAACCAAAGCCTATCTTACCATTCCGTATTCTGCAGCCTTTCAAAATCCATCGGAATTGGCACGTCTCTTGCCTCTGCTTCGGCTCTGCCATAAACACTGTCAGCATTATTTTTGCTCTCAGAATGCTCCTGGTTTGAATGTTCGTCTGAAAGATATGGCTCCAATCTGTAGAGTCTAATCACTGCTGCGACATCCTCAGGATCCGAGCCAGTCTTGATTTCCTCACAGAGACAATCCACACTTGAAGAGGAGTCAGAAAAGTTCTCGATCTCGTCACTGTCCATGCTGAGGTCCATCTGTTCCTGTTGTCAGTCGAACAGACAAAGATGGGACTGTACACGCTGTGACGTCACGGCATCACGTGACCGCTGATGGAACGCTGCCAGCGCGCTTTCCAAGAAACACACTTTTGAGAAACTGTACAAACTTTATTTCTCAGTGATAATGATTAAAACCACTTTCAACTTACTATACTGTATGTATATTTTTGATATTTATATCAGTTTTACCTAATTTTTTAGGTGTCAGATCCACTTTAAAGCTGTTGCATTAGCCAAGTTACCCTCCTCTATAAAACTAGGCAGCGGTGGTGGTTAAGCAGTTAAGTGTGCTTGCTTCCCATGCAGAAGGTTCCCAGTTGAAAGCCACCCTTGTCTGTTCTCCATGTAATATGGAATTGTGTCATGAAGGGCTTCTTATTCTTTTTTTGGCTGCTGCCATTAGGGGGCGCCACAGCAGATCATTTGTACCCATCTCACCCTGTCCTCTGTGTCTTCCTCTGTCTCTCCAACCACCCACATGTCCTCCCTCAGCACATCCATAAACCTCCTCTTTGTCCTCCCTCTTCTCCTCCTGCCTGGTGGCTCCATCCTCAGCATCCTTCTCCCTATATACCCTGGCTCCCCCCTCTGCACATGTCCACACCATCTCAGTCTCACCTGCCTGACTTTGTCTCCAAACCATCCCACCTGAGCTGTCCCTCTGATATGTTCATTCCTAAGAGAATCTCAGCATCTTCAGCTCCACCTCCTGTCTTTTTGTTAGTGCCACCGTCTCTAAGATGTCCAACATAGCTGGTCTCACTATTGTAGACTTTCTCCTTCACTCTTTCTGATATTCTTTGGTCACAAATCACTCCTGCCACCTTTCTCCACCCACTCCACCCTGCCTGCACTCTCTTCTTCACCTCTCTACCACACTCTCCATTACTTTGGACATTTAACCCCAAGTAGTTAAATTCATCTACTTTCACCACTTTTACTCCTTGTAACTGCACTATTCCACTGGGCTCAGGTGTGACTTGAGTAAGTAGATGTGGATAACATGCAGGGCAGGTGTTCTCCAGGAACAGGGTTGATGACCCCCTGCTCCAGAGCATTTCTCCACCTCTCCAGGCTAGACTCAACCTTCTCTCACTACAGGTCACACTGTCATCTGCAAACATCCTAGTCCATGGGGACTCCTGTCTGATCTCATCCGTCAACCTGTCCATCACCACTGCAAACAAGAAAGGACTCAGAGCTGATCCTTGGTGTAATCCCACCTCCACCTTGAATGAGTCTGTTAGTCCTACTGCATATCTCACCGCTGTCACACTATTCTTGTACATGTCCTGCACTACCCTCACATACTTCTCTGCCACTCCAGACTTCCTCATACAATACCACAGCTCTTGTCTTGGCACCCTATCATAAGCTTTCTCTGAATCCATAAACACACAATGTAACTCTTTCTGGCCTTCTCTATACTTCATCAGAATTCTCAGAGCAAACACTGCATCTGTAGTGCTCTTTCTCAGCATGATACCATATTGCTGCTTACAGATCTTCACCTGTTTTCTAAGCCTATCTTCTACTACCCTTTTCCATAACTTCATGCTGTGGCTGATCAACTTTATGCCTCTGTAGTTACTGCAGCTCTGCACATCACCCTTGTTCTTAAAGATTAGAACTAGCACACTTCGTCCCCACTCTTCAGGCATCCTCTCACATTCCAAGATTTTATTAAACGTTCTGGTTAGAAACTCCAGTGCCATCTCTCCTAGACATTTTCATGCATCTACTGCAACGTCACCTCACTTCTTCCTTACTACTCTCTTGCACTTCCTGATTTCCTTTCTCTACATCATCCAGGCCTTTCTCTCCCATTTTTCTTCATTCATCAACTCCTCAAAATATTCCACCCACCTTCTCAACACACTCTCCTTGCATGTCAGCACATTACCATCTGCATCTTTTACCACCCTAACCTGCTGCACATCCTTTCCAGCTCTGTCACTTTGTCTGGCCAATCAGCAGAAGACCTTTTCTCCTTCCTTCATGTTTAACTTCTTGTACAGCTCATTATATGCCTTTTGCTTATCCTTTGCCACTTGTCTTTTGACCTTAGTGATTTGTGACAGAAGGATATCTGCAAGAGTGACGGGGAAAGTTTACAAGACAGTAGTGAAACCAGTTATGTTGGACGGCTTAGAGACGGTGGTACTAACAAAAAGACAGGAGGTGGAGCAGAAGATCAATCAATCAATCAATCAATTTTTTTTTTATATAGCGCCAAATCACAACAAACAGTTGCCCCAAGGCGCTTTATATTGTAAGGCAAGGCCATACAATAATGATGTAAAACCCCAACGGTCAAAACGACCCCTGTGAGCAAGCACTTGGCTACAGTGGGAAGGAAAAACTCCCTTTTAACAGGAAGATGTGATTCTCATTGAGAGTGATGGGGATGGACAGGATTAGGAATGAACATATCAGAGGGACAGCTCAGGTGAAACAGTTTGGAGACAAAGTCAGAGAGGAGAGACTTCATGTGCTGCTTGTTCAGACTATTTTTACCTCCACTCTTGTACTCTGATCTGGGATCTGTTGTCTCATCATTACACACAGCTCTCTAAGGCCTCAGTCACACCAGGAAAAACAGTGGCTGGAAACTGCAGGGTGACCCATATTAGTGCAACCATATGCAATCACCTTGTTGTCATGTTGCAACCTTATATTCCTGAAGATGGTGGGTTGAAGACAGAGTCTGATGACAAGTCACCTGCTATGGGTGTGCGAGTGAATGGGACCAAGCTGACAATTCCTTGGAGTATCTATGCAGTAATACAGTGAATAACTGTGACAAATAGAGGAATTGCACAAATGTGTTGCTGTCTACATGCAACCATCACCTGGAGGATATTTACTCTGGCAGATTCTGGATTTTGACGTCAGTCATCTTGCAAACAAGCAACCAATCAAAAAACCAAAACCAAAACACAAACAAAAAATAAATTGGGAAGTGAAATGTTTTAGTGTTATGTTCCCACTGTTTTTTTTAAACACACATTTCACATCCAGTTAGTTCTTAGAATCACATCATGCCAAACAAATTACCACATTCTCACTGTGCCCATCCTGTCCTAATCATCCATCCTGTTCTTATCACTGTGCCACACGCGGTGCAAGTTTCATGTGTCCACATGTGGCTTCAACAATAAACTGCAGTCAGAAAAACAGCTCTCCAGCCAGAAGTGCATGTTGATGTTCAAGAACACACTCAAGGTGGGTGAGATTTAATTTACTCTTTCCATTTCCCCCCATTTTCAGCACCATGGAGAGTGAACAGCAATATTCAGCCACACAGAGCTGCAGGGTGAGCAGAGTCTTACTGTCCAATGCCTTTAATAAATATAAGAATTAAATAGTTTCAAAATCCGCACACACTAATCAAGGTCAAGATCAACTTGTCTTGAGTGTTGCACTACATTATTGCTTCACAGGGCAGAGAACAATTAAAAAGGACACAAATCACATAAAACACAAGAGTTAAAATCCAGACTATAATCAGGAAATACATTACAATGACAACACAGAGACAATCAGCTATTTAAAGTGCTGAGAAAAGTGCTGATGTTTGTTGCACATTGTTCTACTGCACTAGTTGCTTGCATTGTTTAGCAGTTTGACATGGAAGAATATAACACCTGCAGTGCTTCACCTGCAGCTTCCACCTTCACACCTGGAACAAATGATAATTTGAGATGATTTGTTTTACACTTTGGTATACGAAATCTTCTTCCTGAAGGGAGAAGTTCATACTCTGAGGACAGTGGGTGAGTGAAGTCTGAGCAGATTTTTCTTGCCTGTGTCAACTGACTGGTTAAACAGCTTCTCAATGGACTCGTATTTTTTCATACCAATTATTTTCATTGCTGTTTTGTGCTCTCTAAGATAGCTTTGTAAAAAAATTAGCATGATCTGATTGCTAACACCATAAAGCCCCAGTCATCTCAAAATACATTATCTGCTGCAGTTTGTTGCACAAATGATCAATGTGTGATTTCCAGTTTAGCAAATTATGGATAAGGACCCCTAGATATTTATATGTTGCCACCTGATTTATAGTTTGGTCTGAAATGACTACTGGCTTGTGTGTCATCACTTGTCTTGGGTCAAAAACCATCTCTTGTGTTTTTGACACATTTAAAATCAGATGGTTTTTGTCACACCACTTAATAAAGGTGTCAATCTCATTGTAATAGACAAAAGGGTCCATGTCCTTATGCAAGAGGCTCACGATTGCTGTGTCATCTGCAAATATAAAAAATAAAATTATTGGGGTGTACTTTCCTGCAGTTGTTAGTATAAATTGTAAAAAAGTATTGGTGAAAGCACACAGCCTTGCAGAACTCCTGTATTACAGTGTTTAATATCTGATAATGTCTGATTAAGTATCACTTGCTGTGTGCGGTTAGTTAAAAGGGAATAAAACCATTTTATAAGAATTGCATTAACATTCATGTTCTTCAATTTCCTTAAAAGTAGGTGGAGTTGCACAGTATTAAAAGCTGAGCTAAAATCAAGAAATAAAGTGCAAACATAAATTTTGTTCCTTCCAAATACTTAGAGACAAGGTGCAACATGCATAGAATGGCATCCTCAGTGCTACACTCATGCTTATAGGCAAACGTACATGCATCTAACATGGGCTGTGCTTCTGTTTTGAGCAGTGACAAAACTAATCTTTCAAAACCTTTTGCAATAATTGAGGTCAAGTTACAGGGCAAAAATCACTGTTTTCTGTAGCACAATGCTTTTCTGGCACTGGTATTATAATAGACCTCTTCTCAGTGATTGTTGGATTGTTATGACAAATAATCCACTAGAACAAGTATGAGGCATGTGAAAGTTATTTCAAAGGAGCGTTTTCTGCAAACAAAAAATGTGAGCAGATTTGAAAATGCTGGTGATATGTTCACATGCTGCAGCAAAAAACAAACAAACAAAAGAAACAACAACAAAAACCAGACAACAGAATTTTACATTCAGCAGTACTGCAATCACAGGAAGTTAAACACAGCAGAGAAACAATAATCCAACATGGGGGGGTTAGGGTTAGGGTGATGGTCCAGTGGTTAAGAGTTGGGCTTAAGACTATGTGAGACATTATTGCAAAGCGCTTTGAGTGTCTGATGTAGATGGAAAAGCGTTATATAAATGCAGTCCTGTCTGTTCTGTCAAAAAACAACTTTTATATACATGATGTTTGCTAGGATGGATTAGCACAATCAACCAAAAACACAAACAGCATCTCAGCGATCAACAAGTTGGTCTGAATGTCAGAAAAAAGAACCACAGTGGAACTCAAGTAGGGTACCCCCCCCCCCCCCCCCCCATCATTCTATTTTTCTGTTTGAACAATAATACACTGATGATTGGAATGTGCTCCTTCTTATCTCTGCTGTGGGCGCTTTCAAAAAGGTGGTTTGTCACAAAATAACTGGAAAAGGAAATGAAACAATGTTTACATCTGAAAGTCAAATGTGAAAATTGACCATATGGTCGTTTAAAGCTGCACAACACAGAAACACTCATACAACAAACATACAATGACTGAACATACGTTATGTCACCTGTGAGAACACACACACATGCACACACACACACACACACACACACACGCACACACACACACACATACACGCGTGCATGCACACACACACGCATGTACGCACACACACACACACACACACACACGCCACCTGAACACTGTCTGACGGTGGGACGGGTTTCCACCTTCACACCAGTTGTGTTGTGTGTTGGTGCCTGCTGGAATGTGCTCTGATAAATATAGCTGCCACAGAGGCCGTCTAAATACGAGGCTTTGCTGTAATGGATGGGTGTTACTAACCTGCGGTGCAATCATGCCAGATTCCACAGAAATGTCTCAGCACAAACAAACAAAGCAAAAAACAAAAGCATGTCCCAGGCAGTGCTAATCAGGAGCCATGGATAGGCTCTGTGGGCAGGGCTGTGCACGTGTGGTGTGTGCATGTGCGCAGCAATGGCCACACTGACCCTTACACACACACACACACACAGCCCGCACACACACTCACACACGCACACACACACGCACACACACACACGCACACACTCACACACACTCACACTCACACACACACACACACACACACTCACACACACACACACACGCTCACACTCACACACACACACACACTCACACTCACTCACTCACACAGACACACACACACTCACACACACACACACACACTCACACACTCACACACACAGACACACTCACACACACACACTCACTCACTCACTCACACACACACTCACACTCACACACACACACACGCACACACTCACTCACTCACACAACACACGCACACGCACACACACACACACTCAACACTCACTCACACACACACACACACACACACACACACGCTCACACACACACACACACTCACACTCACTCACACACACACACACACTCACACACACACACACGCTCACACTCACACACACACACACACGCACACACACACACTCACACGCGCACACACACACACGCACTCACTCGCACACACACACGCACACGCACACACACACACACACACACACTCTCTGTGCAGTTGCAGAGAATGATCTTAAAAGTACAAATCAGAAAAAAAGGCTGAAGGCAGTGATTCTTCCGTTTACTTTGACTTTAGTTTCATTGCCATTCATTCTTCATTTCATTTGTTGAAATTTGTTGATGAAGGGCCGGCATCTGTCCATCACATCATCATGGAGGAGTACAATCCAAAAAAGCAGACTGCAGTGTGCTGTGTCAGCTTCAGCCAGGGCATGTTGTGGTCAATCCAGGGCTCTGTGGCATGCACCTGTCAGCCTCGCACAATGTCATCTTTGCCTCAGGCAGATACAAGAAGAGCAGAATCAGTTGGCTGGAAGTAACCATGGTATGAGTACACCAGCAGTAAATTGACAGGGAAGCAGAGAGAATACTAAGGTGAAGGCCGGCAGCTAGAAATGAGCTTCACTAACAGACCCAGAATTTAGATGAAGTGAGGTCAAGACCTGTTCCATTGCTAAGTGAGTTCAAGGGATAGGAAGCATACTATGCATACTGTGCCAGTATGAAACTTGTCCAGCCCAGTCTTACGTTTTTTTTTTCATGCTCCTGTGATGAAATGAGTCAAATTTTCATGACGGGTTTTTTTTAGTCTCACTATTCCTAACCGTACTCCTACCCCCCACCCTAACCATAACCACCCCGACCCCCCCGCTTCACTTTTAATGTCATGCAGCTATCACAGAATGAATTAGGATGAATTGTGCTGCTGTGATGAAAATGAGGCACTTTTCGTCACAATATCATGAACCAATAGATTAATGTATGTTTTTGCTGCTGAATCATGATTTGCCATGAGACCAGTTTGAACTTACTGAAAAATGCACGGATGTCTCTGGAAAAGATGTCATCTTGAAGGTAGCCTGTGTTGCTCTACAATGTCAGTGTACTTTTCTGCATCAATGCTGCCATCATAGAGTGTAAAGGACCTTTGACAAGGGCACTGACACAACTGATTCATCTGACCACAATACATATTTCTGTTGTGTGATGGTCCAACCCAGACACGTCTGAACCCTGGAAGTGTATGCTGCTTCTGGACAGGATTAACATAAGAGTTCTTTTTTGCACAAAATTTTAATTGTCATTTGTGAATGTAACTCTGTGTTGTTGTGCTTGATTCCCAGAGTAATCCTTTGCCCATGTGGTTATATCAGCTGTTGATGAATGGCAGTTTGTGATGCAGTGCTGTCTGAGGGATTAGAGATCACTCGTGTTCAGCTTAGACTTGTGCCATGTACAAGTACACACTGACAGTCCTAAAACATCTTAGGAGAAAAAAAAAACATTGTTTTTATACATTTCAAAAATTTTTTCACACTTTTGTTGAGTAACTTGGGATCCTCTGCCCGTCGTTGCTCCTCAAAGACTCAGCCTTCCATAGATATTGTTTTTGTACCAAATCACAGTTACAATCACTTGCTGACATCATCTGTTTGAAATAACATCATTTCACCTCATTAGTCATGCTGAAATGCCAAAACAGACTTATTATTATTATTATGTTTATGATTATTATTATTATTATTATTATTTGTATTTTACATAGCATCACACCTTTTTCTGATTTGTGTTTGTGAAAACAATGCCAGTGTTTGCACACTGATCTGGATGATATTTAGAATGAGGGAGGTTCCTGAGGACATGCTCGGGTCCAAAGGTTCCTCTTCTGTGGTTCTGGGAGCATCATTAACTAATCTGTAATGGCTGTCTAATGAGTCCAGCTGTGCCTTCGTCTTCTAACAATCATCCAATACACTAACTGTTATAGATCCACTTAACAGTCAGCAAAGGTGACAATCTTCTGCTAAAAGTGTGTGCTGCTACTGTTGTTGGGTAAAAGTGGTGTCTCACACCATCCTTCAGATGTGCTCATGGAGTCGGTGTGGCACACACGGAGGTAATCAGCCGCCACTGGCTGATTTGAAGGGCAGCTGTTGTAATGGAGCGGCTTGATGTGAAACAGTTGACACACAATTACCATTAATAACAAAGACACATGTGTCTCCTGTGCTCATCCAGCTCACACTGTAAACACAGCTTTTATGTCTTTGTGAGGACCTCTTTTTTAGCATGTTTGACACTGCAGTTGGTGTGAGGGTTCAAGTTAGAATATCTGCACAGGACACATTTTGTTTTCCAATTTTCAACTTGATTTTTCATCTGTGAAACTTTTGTAAAACATAAAGTACCGTGTTGCTTGTGGGGATCTACAGGCTGTAGATTGGGTCGTGTTTCTAAAATATGTAGGTAACATTTTTCAGGGGTGGCAATAAATTAAGCAATGAGTTGGAATGGTGTGTGAGTCCAGAATGTTTTTATAACCTTATGACAATTTTTAGAAGAGGAACTCAACCCTTTTATTTCCTGTTAATTATGTCATTTTTTAAATGTTAATTTTTTAAATTTTATTTATAAACTGTTTAGGTGTTTGTTATCATATACACACTATTATTACCAGGGGCGGTCCTGGAGGGGGGGCCGACCGGGCAGCCGCCCGAGCGTGGGGTAAAAAAAAAAAAAAAAAACGGGGTGGGGGGGGGGGGGTTGTCCTGATGGGGGAGTTCGTGGTTACGTTACTGCAGAGCGCCACCCCCCATCTCACCTCTCGTGTTAGGTGAACAACGCTGCACAGTGCAGAGTTTGTGCAGGGGGAGGGGGGAATCATTCAATGTTTGGACGAGGAGGTGGTCGAAACAGACTGAATCTGGTTCTGTCTCAGGGGGCTAAATGCTTATCTGAGTGCAGAATATTTTTTGCATCACTCTCTGGGTTTGCCACATTTTTCTCCAAATCCACAAAGAGGATGTCTTTTCTTGAGTCTGCAGGCTGCTCAAGGTTGCCCAGAAATGCTCCTACTGGATGGAATTTCACATCACGGATAGTGAGCACTGTGGCAAACAATTATGATGCCTCCTGCAAACTTTTGTATATAGACTGTTTTCCTCTTACTTCTTTTTCACTTCTTGTTATTTATGACAAATTATTGTGGTTTGCCATTTTTGCCTTTAAAGAGTGTTAACTTCTTCACTTGTTGCTTCCTGTTACTTATGATACACAATAGTGTTTGTTATTTCTTCTTATGTGTACATTAATGGGTATAGAATTTACCTCTGTTGTTAGTTCATTTATTTATGATACATGATTGCGCTTTACCATTTTTGCCACTTTAATGTATAGGGTTTTTTTTTTGTACATTTTTGTCACTTCATGGTATTCTGTAATATACAGATTAAGTTCTTTTGTTATTTATATGGTGCGACTTTAATGGAGGTTTAAGTCTTGTTCATTATGGTGAATGTTACTCTATGATAATGCAAAGTGCACTCTGTTGGTAAAACTGAATGACGTGCAATATTTTGTCCATCAGGTGGTGCTGTAGTGCAGTTGTGCTTTCTTAAATACCTGTACTGTACATAGTTGTAATGTGAAGTCACTGAGTCTTTTGTTTTTTTATGTTCAAAAACTTTATTGAAGTAATTATTATCTTTGTGTTTGTTATTGCAGTAGACATTAAAACCGGAAATTTGTTTTTGAAAATAGCTGTTGTCAAATCAAATCAAATCAAATCAAATCAATTTTATTTATATAGCACCAAATCACAACAAACAGTTGCCCCAAGGCGCTTTATATTCTAAGGCAAAAGCCATACAATAATTACAGAAAAACCCCAACGGTCAAAACGACCCCCTGTGAGCAAGCACTTGGCGACAGTGGGAAGGAAAAACTCCCTTTTAACAGGAAGAAACCTCCAGCAGAACCAGGCTCAGGGAGGGACAGTCTTCTGCTGGGACTGGTTGGGGCTGAGGGGAGAGAACCAGGAAAAAGACATGCTGTGGAGGGGAGCAGAGATCGATCACTAATGATTAAATGCAGAGTGGTGCATACAGAGCAAAAAGAGAAAGAAACAGTGCATCATGGGAACCCCCCAGCAGTCTACGTCTATAGCAGCATAACTAAGGGATGGTTCAGGGTCACCTGATCCAGCCCTAACTATAAGCTTTAGCAAAAAGGAAAGTTTTAAGCCTAATCTTAAAAGTAGAGAGGGTGTCTGTCTCCCTGATCTGAATTGGGAGCTGGTTCCACAGGAGAGGAGCCTGAAAGCTGAAGGCTCTGCCTCCCATTCTACTCTTACAAACCCTAGGAACTACAAGTAAGCCTGCAGTCTGAGAGCGAAGCGCTCTATTGGGGTGATATGGTACTATGAGGTCCCTAAGATTAGATGGGACCTGATTATTCAAAACCTTATAAGTAAGAAGAAGAATTTTAAATTCTATTCTGGAATTAACAGGAAGCCAATGAAGAGAGATCAATATGGGTGAGATATGCTCTCTCCTTCTAGTCCCCGTCAGTACTCTAGCTGCAGCATTTTGAATTAACTGAAGGCTTTTCAGGGAACTTTTAGGACAACCTGATAATAATGAATTACAATAGTCCAGCCTAGAGGAAATGAATTATGAATGAATTAATTTTTCAGCATCACTCTGAGACAAGACCTTTCTAATTTTAGAGATATTGCGCAAATGCAATAAAGCAGTCCTACATATTTGCTTAATATGCGCATTGAAGGACATATCCTGATCAAAAATGACTCGAAGATTTCTCACAGTATTACTAGAGGTCAGGGTAATGCCATCCAGAGTAAGGATCTGGTTAGACACCATGTTCCTAAGATTTGTGGGGCCAAGTACAATAACTTCAGTTTTATCTGAGTTTAAAAGCAGGAAATTAGAGGTCATCCATGTCTTCATGTCTGTAAGACAATCCTGCAGTTTAGCTAATTGGTGTGTGTCCTCTGGCTTCATGGATAGATAAAGCTGGTTATCATCTGCGTAACAATGAAAATTTAAGCAATGCTGTCTAATAATACTGCCTAAGGGAAGCATGTATAAAGTGAATAAAATTGGTCCTAGCACAGAACCTTGTGGAACTCCATAATTAACCTTAGTCTGTGAAGAAGATTCCCCATTTACATGAACAAATTGTAATCTATTAGATAAATATGATTCAAACCACCGCAGCGCAGTGCCTTTAATACCTATGGCATGCTCTAATCTCTGTAATAAAATTTTATGGTCAACAGTATCAAAAGCAGCACTGAGGTCTAACAGAACAAGCACAGAGATGAGTCCACTGTCTGAGGCCAAAAGAAGATCATTTGTAACCTTCACTAATGCTGTTTCTGTGCTATGATGAATTCTAAACCCTGACTGAAACTCTTCAAATAGACCATGCCTCTGCAGATGATCAGTTAGCTGTTTTACAACTACCCTTTCAAGAATTTTTTGAGAGAAAAGGAAGGTTGGAGATTGGTCAAGTGATGGCTTTTTAAGTAATGGTTTAATTACTGCCACCTTAAAAGCCTGTGGTACATAGCCAACTAATAAAGATAGATTGATCATATTTAAGATCGAAGCATTAATTAATGGTAGGGCTTCCTTGAGCAGCCTGGTAGGAATGGGGTTTAATAGACATGTTGATGGTTTGGAGGAAGTAACTAATGAAAATAACTCAGACAGAACAATCAGAGAGAACGAGTCTAACCAAATACCGGCATCACTGAAAGCAGCCAAAGATAACAAAATGTCTTTGGGATGGTTATGAGTAATTTTTTCTCTAATAGTTAAAATTTTATTAGCAAAGAAAGTCATGAAGTCATTACTAGTTAAAGTTAAAGGAATACTCGGCTCAATAGAGCTCTGACTCTTTGTCAGCCTGGCTACAGTGCTGAAAAAAACCTGGGGTTGTTCTTATTTTCGTCAATTAGTGATGAGTAGTAAGATGTCCTAGCTTTACAGAGGGCTTTTTTTATAGAGCAACAGACTCTTTTTCCAGGCTAAATGAAGATCTTATAAATTAGTGAGACGCCATTTCCTCTCCAACTTACGGGTTATCTGCTTTAAGCTGCGAGTTTGTGAGTTATACCACAGAGTCAGGCACTTCTGATTTAAGGCTCTCTTTTTCAGAGGAGCTACAGCATCCAAAGTTGTGCTCAGTGAGGATGTAAAACTATTGACGAGATAATCTACCTCACTCACAGAGTTTAGGTAGCTACTCTGCACTGTGTTGGTATATGGCTTTGGAGAACATAACAAAGAAGGAATCATATCCTTAAACCTAGTTACAGTGCTTTCCGAAAGACTTCTACTGTAATGAAACTTATTCCCTACTGCTGGGTAGTCCATTAAACTAAATGTAAATGTTATTAAGAAATGATCAGACAGAAGGGAGTTTTCAGGGAATACTGTTAAGTCCTCTATTTCCATACCATAAGTCAGAACAAGATCTAAAATATGATTAAAGTGGTGGGTGGACTCATTTACTTTTTGAGCAAAGCCAATAGAGTCTAATAATAGATTAAATGCAGTGTTGAGGCTGTCATTCTCAGCATCTGTGTGGATGTTAAAATCGCCCACTATAATTATCTTATCTGAGCTAAGCACTAAGTCAGACAAAAGGTCTGAAAATTCACAGAGAAACTCACAGTAACGACCAGGTGGACGATAGATAATAACAAATAAAACTGTTTTTTGGGACTTCCAATTTGGATGGACAAGACTAAGAGTCAAGCTTTCAAATGAATTAAAGCTCTGTCTGGGTTTTTGATTAATTAATAAGCTGGAATGGAAGATTGCTGCTAATCCTCCGCCTCGGCCCTTGCTACGACCATTCTGACAGTTACTGTGACTCGGGGGTGTTGACTCATTTAAACTAACATATTCATCCTGCTGTAACCAGGTTTCTGTAAGGCAGAATAAATCAATATGTTGATCAATTATTATATCATTTACTAACAGGGACTTAGAAGAGAGAGACCTAATGTTTAATAGACCACATTTAACTGTTTTAGTCTGTGGTGCAGTTGAAGGTGCTATATTATTTTTTCTTTTTGAATTTTTATGCGTAAATAGATTTTTACTGGTTGTTGGTGGTCTGGGAGCAGGCACCGTCTCTACAGGGATGGGGTAATGAGGGGATGGCAGGGGGAGAGAAGCTGCAGAGAGGTGTGTAAGACTACAACTCTGCTTCCTGGTCCCAACCCTGGATAGTCATGGTTTGGAGGGTTTAATAGAATTGGCCAGATTTCTAGAAATGAGAGCTGCTCCATCCAAAGTGGGATGGATGCTGTCTCTCCTAACAATACCAGGTTAGGGTTAGTATTATGTACTTACATTGACCTTACTAAATAAAATCACACACTCACACTTTTAGTATATAGCTTATTTACTGCCCCCTGCTGGAATGGCATGTGAGTCCACAATGTAATTGACTTCCATTGTTCAGTGTTGTTAGCTAATATCCATAGTTTCTCCAAAAAATATTAGTCCTATCAATGTTTGGTTTTGGCATCATCCCAAACCATCCCAAAGACGTATCGTTATCTTTGGCTGCTTTCAGTGATGCCGGTATTTGTTTAGACTCGTTCTCTCCGATTGTTCTGTCTGAGTTATTTTCATTAGTTACTTCATCCAAACCATCAACATGTTTATTAGACCCCATTCCTACCAGGCTGCTCAAGGAAGCCCTACCATTAATTAATGCTTCGATCTTAAATATGATCAATCTATCTTTGTTAGTTGGCTATGTACCACAGGCTTTTAAGGTGGCAGTAATTAAACCATTACTTAAAAAGCCATCACTTGACCCAGCTTTCTTAGCTAATTATAGGCCAATCTCCAACCTTCCTTTTCTCTCAAAAATTCTTGAAAGGGTAGTTGTAAACAGCTAACTGATCATCTGCAGCGGAAATGGTCTATTTGAAGAGTTTCAGTCAGGTTTTAGAATTCATCATAGTACAGAAACAGCATTAGTGAAGGTTACAAATGATCTTCTTATGGCCTCGGACAGTGGACTCATCTCTGTGCTTGTTCTGTTAGACCTCAGTGCTGCTTTTGATACTGTTGACCATAAAATTTTATTACAGAGATTAGAGCATGTCATAGGTATTAAAGGCACTGCGCTGCGGTGGTTTGAATCATATTTGTCTAATAGATTACAATTTGTTCATGTACATGGGGAATCTTCTTCACAGGCTAGGGTTAATTATGGAGTTCCACAAGGTTCTGTGCTAGGACCAATTTTATTCACTTTATACATGCTTCCCTTAGGTAGTATTATTAGACGGTATTGCTTAAATTTTCATTGTTACGCAGATGATACCCAGCTTTATCTATCCATGAAGCCAGAGGACACACACCAATTAGCTAAACTGCAGGATTGTCTTACAGACATAAAGACATGGATGACCTCTAATTTCTGCTTTAAACTCAGATAAAACTGAAGTTATTGTACTTGGCCCCACAAATCTTAGAAACATGGTGTCTAACCAGATCCTTACTCTGGATGGCATTGCCCTGACCTCTAGTAATACTGTGAGAAATCTTGGAGTCATTTTGATCAGATATGTCATTCAAAGCGCATATTAAACAAATATGTAGGACTGCTTTTTTGCATTTACGTAATATCTCTAAAATCAGAAAGGTCTTGTCTCAGAGTGATGCTGAAAAACTAATTCATGCATTTATTTCCTCTAGGCTGGACTATTGTAATTCATTATTATCAGGTTGTCCTAAAAGTTCCCTAAAAAGTCTTCAGTTAATTCAAAATGCTGCAGCTAGAGTACTGACGGAGACTAGAAGGAGAGAGCATATCTCACCCATATTGGCCTCTCTTCATTGGCTTCCTGTTAATTCTAGAATAGAATTTAAAATTCTTCTTCTTACTTATAAGGTTTTGAATAATCAGGTCCCATCTTATCTTAGGGACCTCGTAGTACCATATCACCCCAATAGAGCGCTTCGCTCTCAGACTGCAGGCTTACTTGTAGTTCCTAGGGTTTGTAAGAGTAGAATGGGAGGCAGAGCCTTCAGCTTTCAGGCTCCTCTCCTGTGGAACCAGCTCCCAATTCAGATCAGGGAGACAGACACCCTCTCTACTTTTAAGATTAGGCTTAAAACTTTCCTTTTTGCTAAAGCTTATAGTTAGGGCTGGATCGGGTGACCCTGAAACCATCCCTTAGTTATGCTGCTATAGACGTAGACTGCTGGGGGGTTCCCATGATGCACTGTTTCTTTCTCTTTTTGCTCTGTATGCACCACTCTGCATTTAATCATTAGTGATCGATCTCTGCTCCCTCCACAGCATGTCTTTTTCCTGGTTCTCTCCCTCAGCCCCAACCAGTCCCAGCAGAAGACTGCCCCTCCCTGAGCCTGGTTCTGCTGGAGGTTTCTTCCTGTTAAAAGGGAGTTTTTCCTTCCCACTGTAGCCAAGTGCTTGCTCACAGGGGTCGTTTTGACCGTTGGGGTTTTACATAATTATTGTATGGCCTTGCCTTACAATATAAAGCGCCTTGGGGCAACTGTTTGTTGTGATTTGGCGCTATATAAAAAAAATTGATTGATTGATTGATTGCTCATTTATCCCTGACCCAAAATACATAAACATACCAAATGGCAAATGTTAGCTCTCCCCATTTTGTCCGTGATCAAAGTTATACACATGTGCGCAGGCATGCAGAGCTTTTTGTTTTTTCTGCATTCTGCCACAAGCAGGTGCTTTTATTTTTACACACCCACAAACAGAGACGGTGACAGAAGACATCAAATGCACTACACTTGTCATTTGTGATAATGGCAACATGACACTTAACTAAACTGAATAAGCCAAGTGAACTATAAAACACAATAAATAAATAACACTAACAACACTGCTAAACTACCATTAAGCACAATAACATTTAAAACCCCCAAACCCTGAACTCTCATGGTGCATTGCAGCACAACATCCATTGTTCACTGGTGTTAGCTAATATCACGAATTTCTCCAAAATATTGCTGTTATCAACTTTCTGTTTTCACAGTGTTCATCCTTGACCCAAAGTACATAAACATAACAAACGGCAAATGTCAGCTCTCCTCAGTTTCTCCATGATCGAAGCCATACACACACACACACACACACACACACACACACACCACACACACACACACACACACACACACACACACACACACACACACACACACACACACACACACACACACACACACACACACACACACACACACACAGGCCCCTTGGCTATTATGACATAGAAATGCTGAATGTGCTTGACAAAGTCATTGATCCTGATTTCTTTAGTTTATGTTTTTTCTTTATTTTATATATTGTTTTCTGCTGCAATATTTTACACTTGCATCAGACGTCTTGAGATCAGCAATGTTTGCCTCCTTAGCCACTGCTTCTCATCCCTCCCTGCAACTAGTGACCCCCTGAACACGGCACAGTTAAGACGCCACTAAAGGCCCCTTCACACATAACACAAAGTTGGGTAAATGAGGCCGAAACAGGACGAATTGGCAAAACCCGAAAAATACACTTGTGGAAGAATATAAGTTTAATAACTTTTGTTTCTATCACAATTTAATGCTGCTCTTCATCCTTCTGAAGAACTGCGGTGACGTGCAGAGATGAGTGTGGCAGAATTCTGTTTCCACAGGGAGTTTAGATGTGAAAGGTTAAAACAAAAAGATATCTACTGATAACACATCATAAAGATGCATATCAACTTGCTTTGATACAGGAACACATTGCAAACACACAGCACACATTCCAACCTTATAACAGGCAAAGAATCAGCACACAGAGAGCAGACATCAGATTAAAATGTCTTATAATTTGTCCATACAATGAGTTCCTCATGAACAGATGTTCCATGTTCCACCTGCAGCAGCTACATCTCATGTGCATTCCACCTGCACAGTGGTGAGTGGACACATCAAACAGCACAGTAAAAAGTGTTCAAGGATGCAATAATCTCTTAGGAATTTAACCAAGTGAGTGTCACACTAACATTGTCTTAATTTTTTCAGTTGATAGTGACACATTCATGCATGTGTGCACTTTCTCTATCTACACACATCCACTTCCTCACCATAAACCTTCTTCATTCCTTTCAGTTGCATCTGTTCAATATCACAGTGGTGTCCAGCTTGTGCTCATGTTGAAAGGGCTTTGACAGGTGACGGAGTCAGTGATACCATGAAATGACTGTAGACTGCATATTACTGTCAGTAATATGCTTTTGAATAATGTGAAGCAGTAAAACAGTAATCATTTTGCACCATGATAGATTTGCACCATGTGCTTTAGACCTCGCAACTTAGAATCTCAAGATGTGGGCAAAGATGTCAAACATCAACGAACTCACATTTGTTTGGCAGAAAAACCCCCCCACAAAATTGATTCATTACACAATAATTTTCTCAGTAATTGTATCAGATATTCCTTACTGCAAAATGAATGCCTTCTTTTGTGACATTGATGTGAAAATTGAGAGCAAGTGTTTTGCTGTATTGATGAGTTCTGTATCTTTGGTGTTTCTAGAAAAGACACTTGAAAAAGTGAAACTGTTTCTAGCTAATAGATGAGTACAAAGCTGTCAGAGTGAATGGCCACCAAAGCTCCCTGAGGTGAAGCAGTGAAACAGAAAGATAAGGTTTGATGTTTTCCCAAAATGATTTCATCTGATTTAATTTCAAGTAGGGGATTAAAAACAATCAATCCTGAAGAGGAAATAAACACTAGCAATTCTGGAAGACAGGAAAAGCAAAACCACTGTGAGCTCTAACCCTAACCCTAAAACCTGCCAACCTGAGAACCCCGACCAAACCAAAATTTTTCTTTAATAACAGCAAGGAAAAATAACACATAGGAAAATGTCCCCTTATGGTGCTGCACACATGTCAAAACACCTATTAAATACTTTTCTTATAAAAGTAAATGACTTTAAAGTAATTTCCAGATTAAGAAAAAAATTAATATTCATGGAAATATTGTTCAACTGTTTTTCCTTGAATATTAATTTAATATTAATATTAATTGAATATTAATACACCATGAAACTCTAAAAAGCCTTAAGTTGTTCATTCAAGGCCCCATCACACTTCGACCCCCATCACACATGAATGGGGCCGAATGGCGTACAAATGATGAATCGACCCACACTTACGAAAAGTGTCAAAGTGCGGGCTGCCTCGGTACAGTCCAGGTGGGACACCCATTGAACGGCAGTCTATGTGCAGTCTGAATGCATTGTGCAATCTACATATTCGTACGGACTTATAACTTATTCATAGCTTTGGAGGCCAGGCTGGGTGAATTGGAGACCGCTGGGGTTTTACATAATTATTGTATGGCCTTGCCTTACAATATAAAGCGCCTTGGGGCAACTGTTTGTTGTGATTTGGCGCTATATAAAAAAATTGATTGATTGATTGATTGATAACAGCATCCGGAACAATCTGATTGCAGTCGGGGGAACACCGAAATAGATCGAGCATGTCACATACTGCTGGCATATCCCACTTGTGCCACATACGTGCACCTCCACTGGATACCATTCAGGGAGCACAAAATAAATGTTGATATGCAACATGTATGTGGCACGCATCCATCATGTGAAGTGGACGTGAACATTACACAATCAAATTGAAAGCACGTCTCTTACTGCGAGTCAATGTGTCATTGTGCTTGGCTCTGCGCCCGCAACGCAGCTCAGCGGGATGTCACCTCCGTAATACACATATTATGACATGTTTACCATGGAACTCTGGTGGAGGAATGACAGTGGAGCTGTTTCACCAGCCCATGACACCATAAATAAACATGTAAACTCACCTATGGTACAGCCCCAGGTGCGTGTTACAGGACAGGGCGGACACGGCCAGGCGCTGCAGCCTGTGGTTAAGTCCCTCTCGCCCTGGCTGCACTGTGGGCTGACAACATAGGCTCACCAATGCCTCGTCCAACACGGGATAAATATATCCCATGTCAGGCGCTGTCCCGACTGGACAGCACAGTGGTCATCCCAGAGGTCTGCCAAGACATCATGGAAAAGTGAAAGGGTACGAGACCTTGGTTTTGTACAGCAGAGGAATGGACACCCAGTGGGGGAGGTCTTCCGGAGCAGGTTGCAACCTTCCCATACAATGTGATTTTCTGAATTTTTTTTTATTCTGTCTCTCATAGTTGAAGTGTACCTACAATAAAAATTACACACCTCTACATTCTTTGTAGGTGGGAAAACTTGCAAAATCAACAGTGGATCAAATACTTATTTGCTTCACTGTAAGTATTCACTAGGGTTGGGATGACTAATGAAAATCATTCATTGGCTAGTCAGCTACTGTTAGTCTTCAACTAGTTGAATAGTCGGTGACTAAATATGACATTGAATGAATTAAACCAATTTGGAATCTTCTTGGTGAAACTCAAATGTGACATTTATTTTGACAAAATTTATTTCAACCCTACGTACCGGCCCGGGCTTTGCTTTCTCAGGGTGCAGGACTACTTTGTGTCCCTAGGGTGAATAAGAAGTGGGTCATAGAGCTTTCTCTTATCATGTCCCTGTTCTGTGGAATGATCTCCCTGCATCAATAAAACAGTCAGATTCTGTAGAGACTTTCAAACCCATACTTAAAACGCACTTATTTTCCCTTTCACATGGCTAGCATACTGGCATAGTATGTTACTATGCTTTTGAAGCCCCCATCACACATAGCAAGAATCTGCCGGAAGCATGCCTGATACAGCAAATATATTGCCATAATCCAACGCAGTTAGGAGGAAAAGAGGCATGGTCTGCAGTGTTGGAACACAGACATTCTGCCTCATCCCCACCTGTCAGATCGCATCCAGAGTGTATGTAGACAACACAGACTGCTGTCAGATGGCTATAAATTGTGCTGCAGACCGCCCGATCTCCAAATGTCTGGATGGCAAACACAGACCCGTGCGCTGTGTTCCTCCCTTTGCACAGGACCTGTACTGGACATCAAAGAACAACCAAAGTATGGACCCGACTCACGCCATATGTGTCCATCTGTGCAGTAACGCACTACCATTCAATCACTCCTTCGCTCATCCTCTTTTCCCCATGCTCAGACCTCAAGTGTGTGTGTGTGTGTGTGTGTATGTGCATAAAAGTGCTGACATGAGGAAATGACTGCTCAGTGTGTGTGTGTTTTCATAATAAGCCGCTACGTGTGTGCATACACACACATGCCCATGCACATGCTCACCTGTCATTGGACAGTTTTACTGCCAGCTAAACTTCGCTATGTGTGTGCGCACATGCACGTGCGCACACATGCAGCGAACCTTTGCTTAAAAAGGTGTGCAGTGAGTGTTCCAACTATATTCATGGCAGTAAACTTTATCCCCCCCATCACACACACAATGCAACTCTACATGGTGATTTGTGGTTGGATTATCACATGGGATTTATGTTTGGCATGGTACTGGCTCCTGACGCACTATGCTGTGAAATGCTCCTGGAAGTGAGATTCATGTTTCATATGACGTCTTGGTGAAACAGTTCCACGTCATATGTCTGATAGAATTAAATGTGATCAAGCAATAATTTGTTTATTACAGCGGTGAGATCTGTTCAGCTCTGAGTCTCTGATGTGAGGTGTGACAGCGTGTGCACTTGCCCGCCAGCCGCCGTGGCATCACAGATCTGATGGGTACAATATTAATACAATAACATACTTTTGGAGGGTGGTATGCATTTTCAGAGGTCCGCCCTACTCGGGCAAATATCTGTCATTTTGGGCAACTGGGCATGGACAGAGGGACTCTGAAAATGCATACCGTGTGACAACTGCATGTTATTTGCATTATTATCACTTACTGAGATACACAACACGTGGAATCACATTAACAATATTTAATGTCATTTCAAAACGCACGACACCCAGCAAACGCGTACATAAAAAGTTGGCTCACTTTAACTTTTGTTGTGTTGGCTGGTACCGCACTGCTCTCCAAATTCGCCAGGACGTCCTCATCAAGCTGTTGATTGTCAGACTATCCATGAGAAAATCATCAGGAATATCCATATTTGGACCAAAACATACTTCTCGCCTTTTCATCTTTTCCTCTGCAGACAGTTCTTCAACTGCGTGCGCTATGACGTCATCAGTTTATGCACAGCAGGCAGGTATTGGGATACCCGCCTGTTACTGCGGGCAGGTATGGACATGTAGCGTAAATTTAAATCTATGCCACCGGCCCAGCAATGCCTCAGTAAGTGATAATTACACTATGTAACAAATTGTTATTTTTGTTTTGTTCCTGGGTACACAGTGTGTTTTTTTCAAGAATATTCTCGATTCGCCTTCACTACTACTGAGTAGTCTTGTAGAATATTCTTGAACTGCTAGAACTGTCCAGAATTTTCTAGAAGTTTCAAGAAACTTTTAGAACTTTCTAGAACGTTAAAAAAAATAAAATCAAAGTTTGTGCCGAATGTAGTCATTTTTCCATAGACTTTAGACATAAGCAGTTGAATATAACACTTAGAAACCAGGAACAAAACTTGTGTTACATAGTGTAATTCACATTATTCATGTTATTAGTAAACGGAGTGTGCCGCGGCCTCAACTTTATCTAAAGTCTGGGTCTTTTAGTGAAGTTTAGGGCTAGTGGCCGGCGATCACCTTAGTATTTCTTGTTTTTTTTTTTGTTTTTTTTTTTCTTTAAATAACTTATTTTTTCGGGCGTTTTTTTCCATCGCTTTTTTTTTTTTTTTTTTTTTGCTGTTTTTTTCCCTTTTTTATATATATAAACCGTTTAGTGTTTCTTTTTTTTTCATAAATATTTTTATTGAAATTTTGCATATAAAACAAGAAATTACAATAATAATAAAACAAACAGATAAAAATAAAGAAAAAGCACTCACAAACATAAAACCTCCCACCCCCCACCCAAAGGCACATGGTTCACTCAAGTTAAATTAAAAAGTTTACATGTCGAAGTTTTTCACAACGTGAAGAAGTTTGATCCATTGACTGACTTTTGGTCTCTCCATTTCTTTCCAGTTTAAGGCAATTACATGTTTGGCCTGCAATAAACAAAAATTTACGTGTTTTCTTTCATCTGACGTTCTTTTAAAAGTATTTGGAATGATGTGTAGGATACAGAATTTACTGTCCAATGGCATATTACAGTTAATTAAATCAGAAATGATGCAAGTGATCTCCTTCCAAAACAATTGAATTTCTACACACTGCCACATGCAATGAAAAAGAGTGCCCTTTTCGCTGCTACACTTTACACAGACATCTGGGATATTAGGATTGAAATAATGGAGTTTTACAGGTGTTATATAAGTTCTAAGTATTCACTTATATTGTAGTAGCCTGAATTTAGTGTTGATTGATTGTTTTTGTGCCTGAAGACAGGCTTTACTCCATTCCTCTAGAGAAATGTCAACTTCCAAGTCTGTTTTCCAGGCCTGCAGATATGAGAGGGTATTTTCTTTAGATGAATCAAGTAGAATACTATAGAATTTGGACAGGTGGCCTCTGCTTTTATGATGATTAACACAATGATTCTCTATGGTAGATAGTGGAGGCTCAGTGGTTGTTTTGAGAATGGTGGTTATAAAACTTCGGAGTTGTAGGTATTTAAAGAAGTGTTTCTTCGGCAAATTAAATTTATCAATTGTTCAAATGACATCAGTGTTCCTTCACTATATAAGTCTTTAATTTTACTTAGACCTTTGTTCATCCATAGTTTAAATCCCATGTCTGCTCTTCCTGGTTTAAACATATTGTTACCCCAGATTGGTGACAAACCTGAGAGTTTAGATTCTTCATCTAGTACAGTGTGTGATTGGTGCCAAATTGATATAGTGTTACGGAGAAAAGGGTTTTTTGTGTTTTTTAGTAAAAATTTAGTTTCTGCAGAATAGATGTATGCTTTTAGTGGTAGTTCTAATCCAGCGTTTTTCAGATGTATCCAAGATGGGGTATCAGAAAAGTAAAATGTAGCAGCACTCAGTTGGGCTGCCCAGTAATACAGTTTGATGTTGGGCACTGCAAGCCCCCCTCGATCATAAGGAAAGTATAAAAGTGACAGTCGTAACCTTGGACACTTATCATTCCATATGAATTTAGAAAGAAAGATGCTGGGAGGTGCATAGGGATAGACTGAAAAAGAAGTACTGTTTGTCACTCATTAAGTCCATGCCTCAGAGACTGCAAGCTGTTATAAAAGCCAGAGGTGGTGCAACAAAATACTAGTGATGTGTTGGAGCGTTCTTTTGTTTTTCATAATTCCATCATTTTTTCCTCAGAATTGAGTGATTCCATATTTTTTTCCTCTGCTTGGTCTAAAAAAGTAACCGTTACTGACTGCCACAATTATTTTTCCTGATTTCTTATAGTGTTTCTTAAAGCCAGAAAGTTGCCATTTGAAATGACTTTAGTTTTGTGTCATGTCTGTGATCTGCTTTTTTTCTACAAAATTAGACAACTGAATGAACATCCTCCGAGGCCGTTGATTCCATCATTTTTGCCAGGGGTTGTAATGATAGAAAGGCGTGGTCTATGGAATTTTGTTTTTTGTATAGCAAATTCATTAAGCGTCAAATGTTGTGGAATGCCTGTCGGCCAAGTGCAAATCCGTTTTGGTCATTTAATATTAATTTGGGGATATAGGGCTCAATCCTCCAAGCCAAAGCCTTACATAGTATTTTTGTGTCACAGGACATTAAAGATATAGGACGATAAGAACCCATTTCTGTAGGGTCTTTATCAGCTTTTAAGAGAACAGAGATTGCAGCCTGTCTTAGGGAAGGTGGGAGGGTGCCACTCTCATAGGACTCTTTAAACATTTCAAGTAGGTGAGGCATTAATTTGTCGGCAAATCTCTTATAGACTTCGATTGGAAGGCCATCTGGCCCAGGGGCGGTTCCTGTGTTCATATGATTCAGTGCTTCCTTCAGTTCCTCAATACTTAGTTGTTTATTGAGCTCAATTTTGCCCCCCTCAGACAGTGTAGGAAACTGAATTTGATCCAAAAATCTGTTTTGTTCATTTAAATCCTCTGAAATTGTTGGGGAAAGTGTAGTGACACGGACCCACAACAGGGGGCGCAAATGAACGGTCAATAGATGAGCCAAAAGGTAACAATTTAATGTTGTGAATGTGCACAACGAATATACAGACAATCTCAGAATCTGATAGCAGTCAATACACAAAGATGACGTGTGGGCAGGCTCGAGGATAGAAGACGTCTGTCCTGAGAAGAGCCGGAACCACACGATTTCCTCCGCCACCGAACCTGGTGAATACTGGAGCCGCCAAGTCCCGAATTCCCAGGTGATCACCGTCCCCGACTGTCGGATCTGGTACTGCTGGCGAGGAGCACAAACAGTGAGATGTGGGTGTGTGCACACCCAGTAACAAAAACAGTCAGAAAGTGGAAAGTCACCTCCTCCTCTAATCACACACTCGTGCAGCTCCTGTTAACCACTTATCTGGTTGGGGTGTGAAGCGAAGCCGTCGCTGATCACACCAAAACGCC
Source organism: Thalassophryne amazonica (assembly GCF_902500255.1). Taxonomy (NCBI): domain Eukaryota; kingdom Metazoa; phylum Chordata; class Actinopteri; order Batrachoidiformes; family Batrachoididae; genus Thalassophryne; species Thalassophryne amazonica. The sequence continues at coordinate 97,663,634 of NC_047116.1, read as the reverse complement.
AATCCCACAGATAAGGCAACACCCACAGGAAAACGGCTGCAAAGAAGTTCAGACTATAAAGTCAGTGTTAAGTTCAGATACAGCAGAGAATATTACCTTCACAGGTAGATGATATCTCAGCAGCGAGGTGGAGATGACATCCGGCTTTTATGGAGTGATGAAATGATGGGTGACAGCTGTCATGAGTTGATGTGTGACAGCTGTCACTCCCGGTTGTGTCCGTGGCGGCAGCACTCTCTCGTGCCTGAAGCCCGCACTTCAGGCAGGGCGCCCTCTGGTGGTGGGCCAGCAGTACCTCCTCTTCTGGCGGCCCACACAACAGGACCCCCCCCTCAACGGGCGCCTCCTGGCGCCCGACCAGGCTTGTCCGGGTGACGTCGGTAGAAGTCGGCCAGGAGGTCCGGGTCCAGGATGAAGCTCCTTTTCACCCAGGAGCGTTCTTCAGGTCCATACCCCTCCCAGTCCACCAGATACTGAAACCCCCGGCCCTTCCGACGGACGTCCAGGAGCCTGCGAACCGTCCATGCAGGTTCCCCATCGATGATCTGGGCAGGAGGCGGCGCCGGTCCGGGAGCACAGAGGGGTGAGGTGTGGTGTGGCTTGATCCGGGAAACATGAAAAACCGGGTGGACCCGCAGTGAAGCTCCAGCTCCCAGCTTCACTGCGGGTCTTGAATGGACCAATATACCTGTCCTTGAGTTTGGGTGAGTCCACTTGGAGGGGGATGTCCTTCGTTGAAAGCCACACCTCCTGCCCGGGCTGGTAAGCAGGGGCCGGGGAACGCCGGCGGTCTGCATGGGCCTTAGCCCTCGTCCGGGCCTTCAACAAGGCAGAACGGGTGGTGCGCCACACCCGACGGCATCTTCGCAGGTGGGCCTGGACCGAGGGCACACCGACCTCTCCCTCCACCACGGGGAACAATGGGGGCTGGTACCCCAGACACACCTCAAATGGGGAGAGGCCGGTGGCAGAGGACACCTGGCTGTTATGGGCGTACTCGATCCAGGCCAGATGGTGACTCCAGGCCGACGGGTGCGCGGATGTAACACAGTGGAGGGCCTGTTCAAGTTCTTGGTTGGCCCGCTCTGCCTGTCCATTCGTCTGAGGGTGATACCCGGACGAGAGGCTCATGTTGGCCCGCAGTTCTCTGCAGAAACTCCTCCAAACCTGTGAGGAGAACTGAGGACCACAGTCCGAGACAATGTCAGTTGGTATCCCATGCAGACGTACGACGTGGTGGACCAGGAGGTCTGCTGTCTCCTGGGCCGTAGGGAGCTTCGGGAGGGCCACGAAGTTGGCCGCCTTGGAGAAACGGTCCACTATCGTGAAGATGGTCGTCATGCCCTGGGACGGCGGGAGGCCCGTGACAAAGTCCAGGCCAATGTGAGACCAGGGGCGATGAGGCACCGGAAGCGGATGCAGAAGTCCTTGTGTCTTGGAGTGGTCTGCCTTGCCCCGGCACAGGTGGTGCAGGCCTGGACATACTCCCGGACGTCGGCCTCCATGGACGCCCACCAGAAGCGCTGCCGGACAACTGCCATGGTCCTACGCACCCCTGGATGACAGGAGAGCTTGGACCCGTGACAGAAGTCCAAGACTGCAGCTCTGGCCTCTGGTGGGACGTATAAACGGTTCTTTGGTCCAGTTCCGGGGTCCGGGCTCCATGCCAGGGCCTCCCGGACGGTCTTCTCCACGTCCCAGGTGAGGGTGGCCACGATAGTGGACTCCGGAATGATGGGCTCCAGTGGATCCGACAGCTCAGTCTTGACCTCATCTTCATGCACCCGGGACAAGGCATCCGATCTCTGGTTCTTGGTCCCGGGGCGGTAGGTGATTCGGAAGTCAAAACGCCCGAAGAACAGTGACCAGCGGGCTTGCCTGGGGTTCAGCCGCTTGGCGGTCCTGATATACTCCAGGTTCTGATGATCAGTGAAAACCATGAACGGCACAGATGCTCCCTCCAACAGGTGTCTCCACTGCTCAAGAGCCTCTTTCACCGCAAGGAGTTCTCGATTGCCGACGTCATAGTTCCGTTCAGCTGGGATCAACCTGCGAGAAAAGTAGGCACACGGGTGAAGAACCTTATCGGTCTCTCCGCTCTGGGATAGCATGGCTCCTATCCCTGAGTCAGAGGCGTCCACTTCAACCACGAACTGGCGGCTAGGGTCAGGCTGCACCAGAACTGGTGCAGACGAGAACCGGCGTTTCAACTCCTTGAACGCGGCTTCGCACCGATCCGACCAGGTGAAGGGGACTTTTGGAGAGGTCCGGGCTGTCAGGGGGCTAACTACCTGACTGTAGCCCTTAATGAACCTCCTGTAGAAATTTGCGAAGCCGAGGAACTGTTGCAGCTTCCTACGGCTTGTTGGTTGGGGCCAATCTCTCACCGCCGCAACCTTGGCCGGATCAGGGGTGACGGAGTTGGAGGAGATGATGAACCCCAGGAAGGACAAAGAGGTGCGGTGAAACTCACACTTCTCACCCTTCACAAACAGCCGGTTCTCCAACAACCGCTGCAGGACCTGACGTACATGCTGGACATGAGTCTCAGGGTCCGGGGAAAAGATGAGTATGTCATCCAGATATATGAAGACGAATCGGTGCAGGAAGTCCCGCAAGATGTCATTAACCAAAGCTTGGAACGTCGCGGGGGCGTTAGTGAGGCCGAACGGCATGACCAGGTACTCAAAATGACCTAATGTTAAATGCCATCTTCCATTCGTCTCCCTTTCGGATCCGAACCAGGTGATACGCATTCCTAAGGTCCAGTTTGGTGAAAATTTGGGCTCCATGCAGGGGCGTGAACACTGAATCCAACAGGGGTAAAGGGTATCGATTACGAACCGTTATGTCGTTCAGCCCCCTGTAATCAATGCATGGACGGAGTCCGCCATCTTTCTTGCCCACAAAAAAGAAACCCGCACCCATCGGGGAGGTGGAATTCCGGATCAGCAAGGCAGCTAATGAGTCCCGGATGTAGGTCTCCATTGATTCGCGCTCAGGACGTGAGAGGTTGTACAGCCTGCTGGACGGGTACTCAGCGCCCGGGACCAAATCAATGGCACAATCGTACGGACGGTGCGGGGGAAGGGTGAGCGCCAGATCCTTTCTGAAGACGTCAGCAAGGTCGTGGTACTCAACCGGCACCACCGTCAGATTGGGAGGGACTTTAACCTCCTCATTAGCATTTACACCGGGAGGAACCGAGGATCCTAAACACTTCCGGTGGCAGGTTTCGCTCCACTGAGTCACAACCCCAGACGGCCAATCAATCCGGGGGTTGTGTTTAATCATCCATGGGAAGCCCAAAATCACACGGGAGGTAGAAGGAGTTACAAAAAACTCTATCTCCTCCTGGTGATTCCCAGACACTACCACGGTTACAGGTAGTGTCTTGTGTGTGATAAAAGGGAGAAGAGTGCCATCTAGTGCTCGCACCTTCACTGGCGAAGAAAGCGCCACCAGAGGGAGCCCTACCTCCCTTGCCCATCTGCTATCCAGCAGATTCCCTTCTGACCCCGTGTCCACCAGTGCTGGGGCTTGAAGGGTTAAATCCCCGCTCAGGATTTTAACTGGGAGTCGTGTTGACAGATGTGTATGACCCACGTGAATGTTTTGACCCCCCCTCAGCCCAGTCTCTAAGGGCGGGCGTTTGTGTTTTGACCGTTTGAGGCAGTCTCTCTGCTGATGCTCACTCGAGCCGCAGACAAAACACTCCCCGCGGACCAGCCTCCTCTGTCTGAATGTGGCCCTGCTCGTGTCCCTAGCACCATCAGCAGGGGGAGCTGTAGCCACACGGAGCGCTGTGGCTGTGGAGCGTGGGGAAGATGGCTCTCTTTCGGACCCGGGAGGAAGAGGGATGGCTTGTGCCTGACCACGCCCTTCGCCTCGCTCCCGTCGGTGTTCTTCTAACCGATTGTCCAATCGTATAACCAAACCGATAAGCTCAGCCAAATCCCGCGGTTCCTCCTTAGCCACCAGGTGCTCCTTCAGGACCGGTGACAGTCCGTTTATGAAGGCGGCGCGGAGCGCAGTCATATTCCAGCTGGATCTCGCAGCCGTGATGCGGAAGTCGACTGCATATTCGGCTGCGCTGCGGCGCCCCTGTCTCATTGACAGCAGCACGGTAGACGCGGTTTCGCCTCTGTTAAGGTGATCGCCTCTGCTAGGACCAATTTTATTCACTTTATACATGCTTCCCTTAGGTAGTATTATTAGACGGTATTGCTTAAATTTTCATTGTTACGCAGATGATACCCAGCTTTATCTATCCATGAAGCCAGAGGACACACACCAATTAGCTAAACTGCAGGATTGTCTTACAGACATAAAGACATGGATGACCTCTAATTTCCTGCTTTTAAACTCAGATAAAACTGAAGTTATTGTACTTGGCCCCACAAATCTTAGAAACATGGTGTCTAACCAGATCCTTACTCTGGATGGCATTACCCTGACCTCTAGTAATACTGTGAGAAATCTTGGAGTCATTTTTGATCAGGATATGTCATTCAAAGCGCATATTAAACAAATATGTAGGACTGCTTTTTTGCATTTACGCAATATCTCTAAAATCAGAAAGGTCTTGTCTCAGAGTGATGCTGAAAAACTAATTCATGCATTTATTTCCTCTAGGCTGGACTATTGTATTTCATTATTATCAGGTTGTCCTAAAAGTTCCCTGAAAAGCCTTCAGTTAATTCAAAATGCTGCAGCTAGAGTACTGACGGGGACTAGAAGGAGAGAGCATATCTCACCCATATTGGCTTCTCTTCATTGGCTTCCTGTTAATTCTAGAATAGAATTTAAAATTCTTCTTCTTACTTATAAGGTTTTGAATAATCAGGTCCCATCTTATCTTAGGGACCTCATAGTACCATATCACCCCAATAGAGCGCTTCGCTCTCAGACTGCAGGCTTACTTGTAGTTCCTAGGGTTTGTAAGAGTAGAATGGGAGGCAGAGCCTTCAGCTTTCAGGCTCCTCTCCTGTGGAACCAGCTCCCAATTCAGATCAGGGAGACAGACACCCTCTCTACTTTTAAGATTAGGCTTAAAACTTTCCTTTTTGCTAAAGCTTATAGTTAGGGCTGGATCAGGTGACCCTGAACCATCCCTTAGTTATGCTGCTATAGACGTAGACTGCTGGGGGGTTCCCATGATGCACTGTTTCTTTCTCTTTTTGCTCTGTATGCACCACTCTGCATTTAATCATTAGTGATCGATCTCTGCTCCCCTCCACAGCATGTGTTTTTCCTGGTTCTCTCCCTCAGCCCCAACCAGTCCCAGCAGAAGACTGCCCCTCCCTGAGCCTGGTTCTGCTGGAGGTTTCTTCCTGTTAAAAGGGAGTTTTTCCTTCCCACTGTAGCCAAGTGCTTGCTCACAGGGGGTCGTTTTGACCGTTGGGGTTTTACATAATTATTGTATGGCCTTGCCTTACAATATAAAGCGCCTTGGGGCAACTGTTTGTTTGGTGCTATATAAAAAAATTGATTGATTGATTGATTGATTGATCAAAAACAGTTCTGAGCTCCCTCACAAACCCAGTATAAGAGGCGAGGAGCCGTGAACTCTGTTCCCAAAGCGCTGTAGCCCAAGCGCGTGCCTCGCCTCGAAGCAAATTAATCACGTAAGCCACCTTGCTGGCGTCAGACGCGTACATCACGGGACGTTGTGCAAAGACGAGCGAACACTGCATAAGAAAGTCCGCGCACGTCTCCACACAACCTCCGTACGGCTCTGGGGGGCTTATGTATGCTTCAGGGGATGGTGGGGGGGGGGTCGTTGAATGACCAGTGGAATGTCTGTATTCGGCACCGGGTCGGCAGGAGGAGAAGCTGCAGCAGCGCCCTGAGCGAGCGCTTCCACCTGCGCGGTGAGAGCCTCCATCCTGCAATTACGGATGACGTTTTGCACGGTTATCAGGTCCTTCCGAGCGGTAAAGGCGGTGAGGATGTGCTGCAACTCACCAATCACGCCTCCAGCCGACGCCTGCGCACCCTGCTCTTCCATTGGCTGTCCAACAGATGGTTGACGCCCCTCGGGATCCATGACGTTGGCCGAGATATCCTGTTGGGGAAAGTGTAGTGACATGAACCCACAACAGGGGGGCAAATGAACGGTCAATCGATGAGCCAAAAGGTAACAATTTAATGTTGTGAATGTGCACAACAAATATACAGACAATCTCAGAATTTGATAGCAGTCAATACACAAAGGTGACGTGTGGGCATGCTCAAGGATAGAAGACGTCTGTCCTGAGAAGAGCCGGAACTGTTGGGAAAGTGTCGGTACACGGACCCACAACAGGGGGCGCAAATGAACGGACAATGGAGGAAGTCAAATAACAACACTTTTGTTGGGTATTTTCTCCTCCAAACATTCTTAAAACTTTGAACAAGACAAACAGAGTCAAAAAACACCAGTGAGACAGAAAGTCAAATTTATCTCGCGAGGAGTGCAAACAGTCCGTACACGTAGTACCACTGAAAGCACTAAGGACTGTTGCGCCTGCTCACTCTTTTTATTAGGAAAACCTACCCACAGCGTGAAACTTGTCCTAAGGGGGGGGGAGAACGCATGACAAGTTTCTTCAAGTAAAACAAACACATGCGTCAATAAGTGCAGCTGCGTGGAGAAACAGTTTCTTTCCTTTAATCTTATCATCAAAGGTCAGCACATCCCGTTCTTGCAGGCTCTTCTGTTGCACTTATCATCTGTTCTGCATCATAAATTCACAACAGTCAAAACTGACCTCAGCATACTATCTTCACTCCCAGTTCAGACTGACCTCAGCATACTTAAGACAAAGTTGAATAACAAGTACATTATCAGGGTTATTTTGAAGACAGACAGGTACAAAGCAGCACAATAACATTTTCATCAGAAAGAAGACAAAGGTACAAATGTTTAACAGTGATAACATATATATATATATATATATATATATATATATATATATATATATATATATATATATATATATATATATATATATATATATATATATAAAATCTTTAACAACTTTACTGTTGTGAATGGGCACAACAAATACAACCGATTACAATAATGGACAAAAAGCCAAATCACAAAAGGTGTCGTGTGGGCAGGCTCGAAGATAGGAGACGTCCGTCCAAAGTAGAACCGGAACCACACGATTTCCTCCGCCACCAGACCCGGGGAATACTGGAGCCGCCAAGTCCCGAATTCCCAGGTGGCCACTGCCTCCGCGTGTCGGACCTGGTACTGCTGGCGAGGAACAAAGAGACAATTAAATGAGGGCGCGTTTGCACCCAGCAATCCGCACGGCAGGGAAAACTACCTCCACCTCTCGTTGGAAAAGAAGTCTGTTACAACGCACAAAGTCACAAGAAGGTTTACTGTCACACAGTTAGCTGAGTACGTTACCTTCCAGGTAGAACGATATCTCGGCAAAGAGGTGGAGACGTCGTCCTGCTGATATTCCCCTGCTGATCAGACGAGTGGTAACAGCTGTTGCAGGTGATGCGTGACAGCTGTCACCCTGGCTGCTCCTGTGCGGCGACTGCGCCCTCTCGTGCCCGACCAGGCTTGTCCGGGTGGCGGCGGTAGAAATCGGCCAGGAGGGCCGGGTCCAGGATGAAGCTCCTCTTCACCCAGGAGCGTTCTTCGGGGCCGTACCCCTCCCAGTCCACCAAATACTGGAAGCCCCGGCCCATCCTACGGACATCCAAAAGCCGGCGTACAGTCCGAGCCGGCTCGCCATCGATGATCCGGGCAGGAGGCGGCGCCGGACCCGGAGTACAGAGGGGTGAGGTGTGATGTGGTTTAACCCGGGACACATGAAACACAGGATGGATCCGCAGTGAGGCCGGAAGCTTAAGCCTCACTGCGGCTGGACTGATGACCTTAAGGATTTTGAATGGGCCGATGTAACGGTCCTGTAGCTTGGGGGAGTCCACTTTGAGGGGAATGTCCTTTGTGGATAACCACACCTCCTGCCCCGGACGATACGCAGGGGCCGGGGCCCGCCGACGGTCTGCATGGGCTTTTGCCCTCATCCGGGCCTTCAGCAAAGCAGAACGGGCGGCACGCCACACCCGACGGCACTTCCGTAGGTGGGCCTGGACCGAGGGCACACCGACCTCTCCCTCAACCACCGGAAACAACGGGGGCTGATACCCCAGACATACCTCAAAAGGGGAGAGGCCAGTGGCTGAAGACACCTGGCTGTTATGGGCATACTCGATCCAGGCCAAATGGGTACTCCAGGCCACCGGGTGCGCGGCAGTCACGCAGCGCAAGGCCTGTTCCACCTCCTGGTTTACCCGTTCTGCTTGCCCGTTGGTCTGAGGGTGGTACCCAGACGAGAGACTCACCGTGGCCCCCAGTTCCCGGCAGAAGCTCCTCCAGACTTGCGAGGAGAACTGGGGACCGCGATTGGAGACGATGTCTGTTGGAATCCCATGCAGCCGGACGACGTGGTGGACCAGGAGGTCCGCTGTCTCCTGGGCTGTTGGGAGCTTCGGGAGGGCCACGAAGTGGGCCGCCTTGGAGAATCGGTCCACTATCGTGGGGATGGTGGTGTTGCCCTGGGACGGCGGGAGGCCTGTGACAAAATCCAGGCCAATGTGGGACCAGGGGCAATGAGGCACAGGCAGCGGCTGGAGTAGGCCTGATGCCCTGCGATGGTCAGCCTTGCCCCTGGCGCAGGTGGTGCAGGCCTGGATATAATCCCGGACGTCGGCCTCTAGGGACGCCCACCAGAAGCGCTGCCGGACAACTGCCACGGTTCTTCGCACCCCTGGATGACAGGAGAGCTTGGAGCCATGACAGAAGTCCAGGACTGCAGCCGTAGTTTCTGGTGGGACGTATAGTTTGTTCTTCGGCCCAGTTCCAGGGTCCGGGCTTCGTGCCAGGGCCTCCCGGACGGTTCTCTCTACGTCCCAGGTGAGGGTGGCCACGATAGTGGACTCCGGGATGATGGGTTCCGGTGGATCCGACAACTCCGCTTTGACTTCATCTTCATGTACCCGGGACAAGGCATCCGATCTCTGGTTCTTGGTCCCGGGACGATAGGTGATCCGGAAGTCAAAACGGCCGAAGAACAGTGACCAGCGGGCTTGCCTGGGGTTCAGCCGCTTGGCGGTCCTGATATACTCCAGGTTCCGGTGGTCAGTGAAAACCGTGAATGGCACGGACGTTCCCTCCAAGAGATGTCTCCACTCTTCAAGGGCCTCTTTCACCGCAAGGAGTTCTCGATTGCCAACGTCATAGTTCCGTTCGGCCGGGGTCAACCTGCGGGAAAAATAGGCACACGGGTGAAGGACCTTATCGGTCTTCCCGCTCTGGGAAAGCACAGCTCCTATCCCTGAGTCCGAGGCGTCCACTTCAACCACTAACTGGCGACTAGGATCGGGCTGCACCAGAACGGGTGCCGATGAGAAGCGCCGTTTCAACTCCTTGAACGCGGCATCGCAACGATCCGACCAGGTGAAGGGGACTTTTGGTGAGGTCAGGGCTGTCAGGGGGCTAACTACCTGACTGTAGCCCTTAATGAACCTGCTGTAGAAATTTGCAAAGCCGAGGAACTGTTGCAGCTTCCTACGGCTAGTGGGTTGGGGCCAGTCTCTCACCGCCGCAACCTTGGCCGGATCAGGAGCGACGGAGTTGGGGGAGATGATAAACCCCAGGAAGGACAAAGATGTGCGGTGAAACTCACACTTCTCGCCCTTCACAAACAGCCGGTTCTCCAACAACCGCTGCAGGACCTGACGTACATGCCGGACATGAGTCTCAGGATCCGGAGAAAAGATGAATATATCGTCTAGATATACGAAGATGAATCGGTGCAGGAAATCCCGCAAGACATCATTAACTAATGCTTGGAACGTCGCGGGGGCGTTGGTGAGGCCGAACGGCATGACCAGGTACTCAAAGTGACCTAACGGGGTGTTGAATGCCGTCTTCCACTCGTCTCCCTTCCGGATCCGAACCAGGTGATACGCATTTCTAAGATCTAGCTTCGTGAATATTTGGGCTCCATGCAGGGGCGTGAACACTGAATCCAACAGGGGCAACGGGTATCGGTTACGAACCGTGATTTCGTTCAGCCCTCTGTAATCAATGCATGGACGTAGTCCGCCATCCTTTTTTCCCACAAAAAAGAAACCTGCACCCATCGGGGAAGTGGAATTCCGGATCAACCCGGCAGCTAAAGAGTCCCGGATGTAGGTCTCCATTGATTCGCGCTCAGGTCGTGAGAGGTTGTACAGCCTGCTGGACGGGAACTCAACGCCTGGAACCAAATCAATGGCGCAATTGTATGGACGGTGGGGGGGGAGGGTGAGTGCCAGGTCCTTACTGAACACATCCACAAGGTCCTGGTACTCCACCGGCACTGTCCCCAGGTTGGGCGGGACTCTGACCTCCTCCTTAGCTTGGGAACCGGGAGGAACCAAGGAACCTAAACATACCCGATGGCAGGTCTCGCTCCACTGAACCACTACTCCGGACGGCCAATCGATCCGGGGATTGTGTTTTAACATCCAGGGGAACCCTAAAATCACACGGGAGGTAGCAGGAGTCACAAAAAACTCTATCTCCTCCCAGTGATTTCCTGACACCACCAGTTACTGGTGGTGTCTTATATGTGATTGGAGGGAGTAGGGAGCCATCTAGTGCCCGCACCTGCACAGGCGAGGTAAGCGCCACCAGAGGGAGCCCTATCTCCCTGGCCCATCTGCTGTCTAACAGATTCCCTTCAGAGCCCGTGTCCACCAGTGCTGGGGCCTTCAGGGTTAAATCCTCATAAAGGATTGTAACTGGGAGTCGTGTGGCAATGTGGGTGTGTCCCACTTGAATGTCTCGGCCCACCCCTAGCCCAGTTTCTAGGGGCGGGCGTTGGTGTTTTAACCACTCGGGGCAGTCTCTTACCTGATGCTCTATCGAGCCACAAACAAAACACGCTCCGCGGGCCAGCCTCCTCTGTCTCTCTGGTGCCCTAACTGTGGCCCTGCTCGTGTCCATAGCTTCGTCAGCAGGGGGAGCTGTAATCACACGGAGCGTAGGGGCCGTGGAGCGTGGGGAGGGCGGAACGCGGTCGGAACCGAAAGGGAGAGGGACGGCGCGTGCCCAGCCACGCCCTTCGTCTCGTTCCCGACGGCGTTCTTCTAACCGATTGTCTAATCGTATAACGAGATCGATAAGCCCGTCTAAAGCCCGTGGTTCGTCCTTGGCCACCAGGTGCTCCTTTAGGACTAACGACAGTCCGTTTACGAAGGCGGCGCGGAGGGCAGTGCTATTCCAGCCGGACCTCGCAGCCGTGATGCGGAAGTCGACTGAATAAGCAGCTGCGCTCCGGCGCCCCTGTCTCATTGACAGCAGCACGGTTGAAGCGGTCTCTCCTCTATTTGGGTGATCGAACACTGTTCGGAGCTCCCTCACAAACCCATCATATATCAGAAGGAGCCGCGAATTTTGCTCCCAGAGCGCTGTAGCCCAAGCGCGTGCCTCGCCGCGAAGCAGATTAATCACATAAGCTATCTTACTAGCGTCAGTCGCGTACATGACGGGACGTTGTGCGAAGACGAGCGAACACTGCATAAGAAAGTCCACGCATGTCTCCACACAACCCTCGTACGGCTCCGGAGGGCTTATGTATGCTTCAGGGGAAGGTGGGAGGGGTCATTGAATGACCTGTGGAACGTCACTGTTGCGCACAGGATCGACAGGAGGGGGAGCCGCAGCAGCGCCCTGAGGGCGCGCTTCCACCTGCGCGGCGAGAGCCTCCACCCTGCGGTTAAGGAGGACGTTCTGCTCGGTCATCAGATCCAGCCGAGCCGTAAAAGCAGTGAGGATTCGCTGCAACTCACCGATCATTCCTCCTGCAGACGCCTGTGCGCCCTGCTCTTCCATTGGCCGTTCAACAGCCGGTTGACGCCCCTCGGGATCCATGACATTGGCCGAGATATCCTGTTGGGAAAGTGTCGGTACACGGACCCACAACAGGGGGCGCAAATGAACGGACAATGGAGGAAGACAAATAACAACACTTTACTGTTGTGAATGTGCACAACAAATACAACCGATTACAATAATGGACAAAAAGCCAAATCACAAAAGGTGTCGTGTGGGCAGGCTCGAAGATAGGAGACGTCCGTCCAAAGTAGAACCGGAACCACACGATTTCCTCCGCCACCAGACCCCGGGAATACTGGAGCCGCCAAGTCCCGAATTCCCAGGTGGCCACTGCCTCCGCGTGTCGGACCTGGTACTGCTGGCGAGGAACAAAGAGACAATTAAACGAGGGCGCGTTTGCACTCAGCAATCCGCACGGCAGGGAAGTCTGTTACAACGCACAAAGTCACAAGAAGGTTTACTGTCACACAGTTAGCTGAGTACGTTACCTTCCAGGTAGAACGATATCTCGGCAAAGAGGTGGAGACGTCGTCCTGCTGATATTCCCCTGCTGATCAGATGAGTGGTAACAGCTGTTGCAGGTGATGCGTGACAGCTGTCACCCTGGCTGTTCCTGTGCGGCGACTGCGCCCTCTCGTGCCTGAAGCCCGCACTTCAGGCAGGGCGCCCTCTGGTGGTGGGCCAGCAGTACCTCCTCTTCTGGCGGCCCACACAACAGGAACCACACGATTTCCGCCGCCACCGAACCTGGTGAATACTGGAGCCGCCAAGTCCCGAATTCCCAGGTGATCACCGTCCCCGACTGTCGGATCTGGTACTGCTGGCGAGGAGCACAAACAGTGAGATGTGGGTGTGTGCACACCCAGTAACAAAACAGTCAGAAGGTGGAAAGTCACCTCCACCTCTAATCACACACTCGTGCAGCTCCTGTTAACCACTTATCTTGTTGGGGTGTGAAGCGAAGCCGTCGCTGATCACACCAAAACGCCAATCCCACAGATAAGGCAACACCACAGGAAAACGGCTGCAAAGAAGTTCAGACTATAAAGTCAGTGTTAAGTTCAGATACAGCAGAGAATAATACCTTCACAGGTAGATGATATCTCAGCAGTGAGGTGGAGATGACATCCGGCTTTTATGGAGTGATGAAATGATGGGTGACAGCTGTCATGAGTTGTGTGACAGCTGTCACTCCCGGTTGTGTCCATGGCGGCAGCGCCCTCTCGTGCCTGAAGCCCGCACTTCAGGCAGGGCGCCCTCTGGTGGTGGGCCAGCAGTACCTCCTCTTCTGGCGGCCCACACAACTGAAATTTCAGAGTTATATAGAGTTTGATAGTATTCTGCAAAAGCATTATTGATACTGATTGGATCAACAAGGTTCTCCCCACTGTCAAGAGTAATTGAATTGATTGCCCTGCTTGTTTGTATTTTTTTTAGTCTCCAAGCCAGAAGTTTCCCAGCTTTTTCCCATGATCGTAGTATGATTGTTTGAGCCAAAGAAGTTGAGTTGCAATTTTGCTTGTGCTGAGCTCGTTATATTCAGATTTTAATATGAGAAGTCTTTTTTGCTTCTCTGCATCATAACAGTGATACAATTGCTCTTGTAAATCTTTTATTTGTTTTTCAATACCCTTCAATTTCTCCAAATGAGTTTTAGATTTTTGTCTGGTAAAACTTATAATTTCCCCCCGCAGATAAGCTTTAAAAGCTTCCCATTTAATTGATGCACTAGTTTGGTCTGTATTGAAAGAAAAATACTCTGATATTTTCCCCTTAATATACTCTACAAACTCAGAAGACTTTAGCCATCTAGCTTGGAATCTAAATGGGCGAGGAGCATAGTAATAGTTTGGAAATTTGATGGATAAAACAACTGGGGCATGGTCCGAAAGTACAATAGACTCATAACAGCAGTCCTGGACCAAAGATACAAGGCTAGAGGAGATTAAGAAGAAATCTATGTGAGAATAGGTTTTATAAGTGCTAGAGAAACAACAGTATTCATTTTTACTAGGGTAAAGTTGTCTCCAAATTTCAACTAAATTGAGGTCTTTGATATATTTTCCTATGATTTTCCATGTTTGTTGGTGAGAATTGTCAGAGGTATTTGACCTATCCATCCTCGGATGAATCACACAGTTAAAATCCCCTCCTATTATGTATTGACCACTATAAGAAGACATGGTTAAAAATAAGTGTTGATAAAAAGCTGGGTCATCAACATTAGGAGTGTATAAACATACCAAATTAACTAATGTAGAAATAATGGTACCACTAAGAATTATAAATCTCCCACTTGGACCCAAGTATTTATCTCTTAATTGGAATGGAACTGAGTTATGGATTAATATTAAGACCCCCTTTGCATGAGAAGTAAAATTTGAAAAAAGAACTTTCCTGGCCATCTGGACCTTATTCTATTCATATCTTTTTCTAGTAAATGTGTTTCCTGTAGAAAGCATACGTATAGTGCTTTTCATTTACTTAATCCTACCCAGCACTTGCTTCAGTTTAACAATTTTGTTAAGACCCCTAACATTCCAGCTGGAAATATTTATAGAGCTAACAGACATTAAGACCTTGAGTTGGGAATTAGATTTGGAAAAACCCTTCTCGTCATTATTTCCTTCACATGTAAAATAATAGAGATAAGTAATAAACCACACTGAGTGAATCCCCGAACATAATCCCTCCCACATTTCCCCAAACGAAATGTGATCTTGAACCCTTCTAACTTGTGAACTCTGGTTATATAGAACATGCTGACCACTCTGTGGGTAACGTTAAGCTGTGTCCTCATAAATGCAATGCAGTCACGGGTGTTCCCTGGCTAAAAAAACAAAAAGAAAAACAAAGGACCACAAAAAAAAAAAAAAAAAAAAAAAATATATATATATATATATATATATATATATATATATATATATATATATTTAATCCCCTATTGCTCCTGGTGTGTAGTGAGCACCTTGTATGGCAGCACCCTGACATCGGGGTGAATGTGAGGGCTTTGATTGTCTGATGCAGATGGAAAAGCGCTATATAAATGCAGTCCATTTATATATATATATATATATATATATATATATATATATATATATATATATATATATATATATATATATATATATATATATATATAGAGTAATAATATTAAAATAAAATTTCCAGTAATAAAGAAAAAGCATATTTATGCCTGTCTCATTTCCAGTAAATGGAATGACAATAAAGTTATCAATAACATTCACTTACACTATTGTTCATTGATGCATCATTTACCACAAAATGAAGTGCAAAGCAATCAGTCCTCTTCACAGTTTGAGTGCGGGGACAATTTCTTGATGTAGTCTTCTGCCTCCTGGACTGACCTGAAGACTGTGTGCCTGTCGTTGTGTGTGATGATCAGATGCGCGGGGTACAGCATGCCGTAGCGGATATTCAGGGCTTGAAGTTGGGCTTTCACTCCATCAAAGCACCACTGCTTCTGGCGGGTCTCAGAGGACAGATCCGGGAAGAAACTGACTCATTGATCTTCGTAGTAGACAGTCTTCATTTTTCTGGCCGCTCTCAGGGTTGATTCTCGGTCTCTGTAGTTCAGGAACTTCATAATGACCACCCTTGGTGTTGTAGATTTGGGGTTCTGAGGTCCGATTCTGTGCACTCTCTCGATCCCGGGTTGCGTGTTAAAACAGTCACCAAGCGCCACTTTCAGCCACCTCTCCATAAACCCACACATATCTGCACCCCCAACTTTTTCACGCAGACCAGCCAGTCTAAGATTAGAGCGTCTGTTTCTGTCCTCGTTTTCATTTACTTTGCTGGTAAGAAATTTCACATTTTTTTCCAATTGTTCAACTTTTCCTTGGAGAGAAGTTATTGTGTCTTCTGTTGTTGATATGCGCCCCTCCGCCTCCTCCAGTCTGCAAGCATGCAACTGTACACGTATATCTCCCTTAATGCTATTGATAGCTTCTAGTAAGTCTGCAGCTTGCTTCTCATTGTTTCCCTGCAGTGAACGAATAGCTTCAAGAATATCGCTGTTTGTCGCGATCTCTTTTTCCACCGCTCCGGTGGTGGTTAGCATCTTGCTAGCATTAGCTTCGCTAGCTTCATTTTCTGTTGTTGAAGGCGATCCTGCTTTTCCAGTCTGTTGACTTGACTTATGGAGTTTGGGTGGCATAATAGCACAAAAAGTTCGATGGATGATTAAGTGAAGAAAAAATAAATGTCGGTCCAGTTTAAGGAGTTATTTTAGGGTTTTAGCCGGGAGCCTTCCACGTTCGCGTCTTGATACTACTAAGCCATAACTGGAAGTCAGTGTTTCTTTATATTTAAAGAAATCTTTTTATTTGTCCCAATCAGGAACATTTACTGTGCAGACAACCAAACTTCCATTGATGAGCTGAACACCGCGAAGTCCAGTCGAAAGAAAACATCTCTGCTCTTCAAAATAGGACAAAAGAGTCTTCAGCAACACCACCAGAGTTCAAAGCTGCAGAAGAGACCTTCATCTGGTCCCGAGAATCCAGCAGAACATCACCTGCTTCTAAATAAAAGGCTCTTTGAACAGCAACTATTTTATTATTTTTTAAAAAGCTGTTTCATTTTATATTTTAACAATAAATGAACGGATCATTAAAAATGTCCATGAAAGTCCAAAGACATTTGGACAGGTAGAAGCTCTCCACTTATTGTGCTCAAATTCATATTTTAGAAATGAATCTGTCCTGATAACAACATTAAAGGCAATTACATATTTTGATGTAATTACAAGTTGAAATGACTATAAAATATACATCATGAGGTTTATGTCACAGAAATCCTACTTTACAGTCACACTGCAGTCATTGTTAAATTATTTCCTGTTGCATTTATAATAAACATTTGTATTTATTTACAGTGTCTGTTTTTCTGGTTGAAATAAGATAATCTACCAGACTTAAAAAAAAGTACAAATTTCCATGTTATTTTATTTGTCTAAAAATAAATGTCTGAGGTTCCTTATGTTAAACAAGAAATTATCTGAAATAACAGGTGGTTTTAATTTACAGATGAAAGGTTTCTAAAAAAAACATTTATTGATTTATTTAGCTATTTTAATTACAAGTGTTCTAAACTTTTTTTTAACAGTAATCAGAAATTTTGAGGTAACAAACAACAACAAAAAACATTTCCAATGATTTTTCTTCAGAAAACTGCTCTATAAATGAGCAGTCCTGTGACACGTTAATGTTTTGTACAGATCAGTGGTTTCTGCCACGAGTCTTCCGTGTTTTGGCCCGATGCGTCATTCCTATTGGACAATGCGAAGGTACGTCACAGCTCAGAGTGTCAAAAGTTGGCGCCCCTCATCTCGACAGAACACCGGCTCTGTGTGGTATGCAGGAGATCACTTGACCGAGCGTCTATATGTTCAAATAATAATTAAAAAAATACTGTCATCACTCTTCACTCTTACTCAGTCAGTCTCTTACAATGGTGCAGCGTAAATACACGAGCTTTCCAGGGGCACACTCAATTCATTACGCACGCTCAGAGTCATGTCCCCCTCCGGTGCGCACTTTTTTTTGGTAAACTGTGATAAACTCATCGCCCCCTTAATATTTTTTCTCTGGCGCCGGGTCTGAGTCCACCTGGGGCAAATTCAGTTGACTGGACATGATTTGGAAAGACACACACCTGTCTACATGTAAGGTCCCACAGTTGACAGTGCATTGACACAGGTAGGTCTGTTTTACCTGTGGCAGTCAGACTGTATAACTCCTCCCCTCCTGCAGGATGATACATAATGAGTTATTCAGAGTTATTCAGTTACTCAGAGTTATGTGCAATATTGTCAAACATTTTGTGCAAATGTCTGCCAGTTAGTTCACATAAATAAATAAAAAAAATAAAATAAATGTTTACTTTTTACTGTTTCAGTACTCTGGCAAAAATTGAATGAAGTTGAATGTTTGGTCTTCAAAGTAAAGGTCAAACAAGGTCGATGTCCATTGGATGACATGTGACATATGTTAACCTGTAAGGTGAAAACTAAACATGGCAGATAGTAGAAACTACTTCTTTATAAAATCCTACTGACTCAGCCAATAAGTTGCATTAGTGTTTACCAGAAATGGACCAACTTTAATGTTTGACCCCTGTACAAACTGAAACTGACCTTTGTCACTATTTTTGCTGTCTCTATCCCATACCTCCAGAACCTTCAGTCATACAGAGTCCAAACTATGTCTTTTTATGATCAGCCAAATAATGTGGTCTAGTCTTCAATATGATTGGAGCATTTTTAAATGTTGACCCCTGTGTAAGTCTTCAGTGACCCCTACTTGATGACAGATGACACCCTGGATGGCCACCGTACTTTTGTGTAGGTGGTTGTACACTGAAGCTGGATTGTGAGTGTTGTTTGAGCATCTTAAGTGGTTCTGACAACCTGCTTGGCCCACTGGACTCAAAGGAGCCGCCCACTTTTCACCTGCTGTAGCAGAGAGACAGGTGAGGATGGATCAATGGTCTGCACGGGTTGCTGCCATTCAGGGCTGAAACTGAGGGTTTAATGTGGCAATGTACAGAACCTGAGCACACTCCCAGTCCGGACCTCACGTGCAAAAAATTCTGGTGCTGGATGATTTCAATCCATCATCTTAGCACCTGACTTCTTCGACCAACATGCACATGAGTGGACGTGGTATCGTGATTTGGAGGATGCAGATGTTCAACCTTTAAAAAAACAACTCCATTGGCTGGAAAGAATATAGATAGAAGCCCGAAACCAAGCAGAGCTGCACCACTGGATCACGAAGCTGAACGTTATTGTTGATCTATGTTTACTGTCTCGTTGTTCTTCTCTGTCTCCCTCCTTCCCTGAGTGGAGGAGTGGACCAGATGTCTGTTTAAGGGACCTTCAAATCCCACTGCTGCAGACACACACGCTCACACGCTAGCATGTTGGTTCATAATTAATGAGATTAGCGAGTTTATGTGCTGTGACGAGACCTGCGTCTGGCTGACTGCAGAGGGGAAGGAGCTGGAAGCAAAGCATGATGGGAAAATAAGTGATGAATGAACAGAAGAGAGTGGAGGTGTGTGTGATGCGAAACACAACTTTTCACACTGACCACTGAGAAGTGATGAATGTCAGCGTGCGCGTGGAGCCGGTGGGTTCATCACAGACAGTGACGTGTTGATCGGCACATGTTGGTGTCAGACATTAGATTAACCTCATTAGTGTGGACCGTGTCTGCCTGTGTCTGTTCACATTAAATAAACACTCCAACACTTTCAGACGGACCGAACCAGCCGCCGTGAGCTTCGACCCCAACACGCAGAATTATCACAGTACATTAACGAGGACCGTTTGCCGCAACATATTATTAACATATTAACCTCCAGTCCCGACTGGTTCACTATTAAAGTCAACATCAGAGGAAACTGCTGGTGGTCAGTGGATCCTCAACGTGTTAAAGTTTGACACTGATGTTGATTATTGATGTGAAGTTGTAACTTCGTCTTCATGCGGGTTTGGAATTCAAACTCTTGGTAAACACTTTTGTTTTTGAAAACATGACATAATTTATACTTTATGCAATGATTTTATTGAAGTTAAAATACCATTGCTGCTTGCAGAACTATCATTCTTGTGGTGTCCTCGCTGTCCATGTCAGTGTCCTGTTGTTAATGTCCTGTCCCCTGTCTGTCTCTATCGTTTGCCCGTTGTCTTTTGTCATTGTCTTCTGTCAGTGTCCTGTTATTGGTAAACGCTGTGTTCACTCTGCTGTCTTTGTCCGTCATTTGGGTGTGTCCTCCTTGTGGTGTGTCCTCTGTCCTTGTCTGTGGTCTGTCTCTTCATCGTCTTTGTGATCTGTCCTCAATCTGTGTGTTGTCATGTTTCTGTCATGTGCTCACCTGTTTGTCATGTTGACTTACCCCAGTTTGCAAGTTCTCCTTGTGGTTTCCTTATTTTGTATCATATATGTTCCCATTATTTGTTCCCCGGTTTATCTTATGTTTCCCTGTTGACACTTTGTACACCTTTGAGTTCCATGGTTATTTTTGCTTTGTATTTGTGGTTTTGTGATCTCTTGATTAGGTTGTGTTTGATTATCTTTATGTTGTGGGTTTACTTTCCCCTGGATATCTGTTTTAGTTCTGAGTCATTCACTGACTGACTCATCTTCAACCATTTATCCAGAACCAGGTCATGGGGGGTTCTGAGTCTCCTTTTGTTTGTTTAGCTTGTCATGTGCATTTCCACCCACCTTATCTCTCCTGTTTCACTCACCTGCAGTTCATTTTAGCATTATAGTTCCTCTGTGTATTTTAGCTGCACCTTTTCCTTGTTTGTTTGCTGGTTTCTTCGCGTTAGTCACTCCTGTGATTTTTATGCATGAGTACTTTGAGATTCTTGTCACCTGTGTACTGCTGTGTTTAGTTTTTGTGTTTTGTTCATTCCTTGTTACCTTCGTATTGGATTTTGCTGTGTGTTTGTTTTGGATTCTTGGATCCACCTTGCTCTCACATTGCATGTCAGACAATCATTCACCTGTGTGGAAGAATAATTCACCTTGTGTGTTCTCACCTCATCTGCGGTTTGATTGCTGCCTGCATTTTGAGTTCAATTTGACATGACTAAACTGTAACAATAATAAATTAAAGTTAATTACAGGTGCACAATTTAACAGCAGTAGAAACTGTTGGGACTGACTGATGAATTATAGACCAATAAACAATTCAATAAACAACAAAAGTGTCATTGCAACATGAACATTTTCATGGAGTCGACTGTAAACTAAGTCAACTAAAACTCCTGTCACACCTTGACAATTTAGCCAGTGTATGCTGAGCATATTAAAAACGCTGGCACACGCCGGAATGCATCTAATAAGTTATTGATAAGGGCATCTTCCCACATAACACGACGTTGGGTGAAAGAAGCAAAAACTGGAAGAAAATTCGCAACAAAAAAAGAAATGGGGAACCGCGAAACATTCCACCTGCTGTTGGGAGGGACACACGGTCGGACAGACGTGCATGATGCAGCGGCGATGATTTTGTGCATGCACACAAGCATGCACAAACACAGTGCAAGCAGCTGGAACGTGTGGCACCACATCGTGCCACTGCTGTGGAGAAAAAAGAATAAAAACCACAGTTATAAAAAACACAGCGATTTATTGAATCCCTCTTATCAAGCAGACAATACAAGTATGAACAATCTGTTCCTCTGTAGATGACCCATGGTCACAGACATACATTCATGAAATTAACATGAATGAAGCAGTGCACTCTTATCATGTCCACATCTGTTGGCCCGGTGTGTCCAGCTGGCCCTGTGTACGTGTCCAGTGAGTGGTGCATGTGTCCAGCAAGAGGTGCTCTGAACGAGAGACACCGTGTCTTGTGGATTATAGCTCACATGGGTGACTTGACATTCAGATCACCAGCTGAGTGTTCGCTACTCTTCACATGGAGCAGCCTGCCGGTGTGCACGCTGACATGGTTCCTACAGCCCATGGCAATGGTGATATATATTTTTGTGTATTTCCATGTGAGGACAGCAAGCACATGCACGTGCCTCATGGTGTAGAGTTGTAAGGTCATGTCCTTCATAACATGGTATGTGTTCTCCAGCTGTGACTCATGGGTCCAGAGATCTCAACAGCTGTTGCTCTTTGCAGCCACGCCCACCCGTTCATTCAGCCCAAGTGTCACTCTCTGTTTCTGTGTTCTGTGATTAATTATTTTAGTTATTTGCTATGTAATTGTGTATGTAATTATTGTAGTATTTATTTATATACTTGTCCTAGCTCTGTTCTGTGTATTTTTAATTTAACACGTCGTGTGCACTGAGCCATCATTTCCAGCTGTCATGCAAATGTGCCCCCCCGCACGCCCCCCCCGCACGCCACGTGTTATACCGCTTTGCCCACCTCATTAATCATGATGGACAGGTGAGGGGTCGTGGTTCTGGTAGCCGCCGTCTTGCCAATTCTCCGGTAGGTCAGGGCAACACATAAACCAATAAGCACAAGCTCTCCTACTATAAACCCAAATAAAAATAAGTCTTCGATGTCCTCCACAGAGAGTGGAGCCAAGCACACGATGCTCCACTTCTCCCAGGTGTTGAGAACATAGCCCACAGGGTAGGTTTCATCTGGGCATGCAGGGTCCCCCAGCCCTGATTTCCTTGTTGAAAAAATGGTGTCAGTAGTGTTCAGAGATCAGCTGATCAATTCCATGGTTATTCAAAATATAGTTTGAAGAATTCACAGTCTGGTGAAGTATGGACTTTGAAGGTTGGAGCAGAGATAGAGGAACACAGAGGAAAAGAGAGAGGAATAGATGCGACTGCCCTCACCAAAGTCCCAAGCTAAAAGTGAAGTCCTAAGCAAAAATGCGTAGCTGATTTCATAGCCGATGATACATTTGCTGTCAGAACTTGAAACCATCTCTCATTGCTCCCAGAATCACAGAGAATTTATCTGCAGCTGCAGGTTCTCTTGTGTGTGTTGTGTGGTGCAGAATGTATTTAGAATCTTGTCTCAACGGTAATTATTTACTATATATATATATATATATATATATATATATATATATATATATATATATATATATATATATATATATATATATATATAGTAATGGATTGCTAAAACAGTCACAGTTTCATTCCTTCTGATGAGTTAGATGATGTGTCTATAAAGTTATGTTTATTATAGATGTAAACCCTTGTCACAATCATTCAGATGTGCTGTGCACATTGACACACATTGATGTGTAGTGTTTTTGAAGAAGTTGCACAATGTTCACGACTAGTTCACGAAATGAATGCGTGCCAGAAGCTGTGCAGACCTCATGCACAGTTTACAACGAGTTTACAATAGTTTACGACGGGTTTAATAACTGCCATGCCAGATTGCGTGTCAGTGCAGGGATCATATTTGTGTAAGTGTCAAGGTGCCGTGATTGCCACATGTTTGTCAGTGATATGCTGCTGCACACTTTACATAAGTGGAACTATTGTTGGGTGTAAGTTGTGTACGCTGGAAATCGTTGGTGTAAATTCATTGAAACGTTACATATAGCATGTATAAGTCCAGCTGATTATGAATACACTCTGTACGCGTCCAACAGTGAGAAAACAATCAGCGTGTACCAGCATTTTCAATACGGTCAGCACACGCTGGCTCAGTCATCAAGGTGTGACAGGGCCCAACCCAACCGAGACAGTTGAAGATTTTAACAATGGCAATAAGTGATGAGGATGAAAATGTGTCTGTTTAATGTTTAACACATTTGGTTGATGCATTCATGAATTAAACTGTTAAATTCAATTATTAAGAAAGCTTCATTTTTAAATGATTATAGTGTTAATGTACTGTGTATTTAACTAAAACATTTTTTTTTAGCTTTTCTCCATTGTAAAAGAATAAGAACTGTTAAAAAAATAAAATAAATCCTGGTTTGATTTTAATTCACCTTTAAAACCAGTTTGGGAACCTGATCTGTGTTTACATTTAGTCCTGAAGATGTGCAATGGGATTTTATCCCCAAAATGTTCCATTTCTAGATATTAAAAAATAAATAAATAAATGAAATGGTTGGTAAGGTTAGATCTTACTTGTGTGAAGCACCTTGAGGCAGCTTTGTTGTGATTTGGTCCTATATAAATTAAAATAAATTGAAATCGAAAGGTTGTTTTTTTATTTGTTTTCTAGGACAACTGGGCCTTCGTCATTTGGATGTATGCAGAGTCTGAGGGAGTTCTAAACTTATACAAACAAATTTAGGTATGAACATATTGAAGAATCGCAGATTTGTGCATCAAAAGAGCCTACGCACAGCTGAAGCACAGATTTGTGTGTACGTGTGGGTAGAGGGCACCCAGTGACCTTCTCTGGAGCTCTTTCCTGTTTGTCCCCGTGCAGCTGATAAACCACGTCCAGAGGCAGTATGTGAGGATGCTCTCCATGCAGAGCAGGAAAAAGTTTTGTTGGGGGGGCTGAGGGGGACTGGGGTAAAAGTTTGCTTTATAAATACCAAGGTATACAAGGTCTATTAGAAAAGTATCCGACCTTATTATTTTTTTCAAAAACCATATGGATTTGAATCATGTGTGATTACATCAGACATGCTTGAACCCTCGTGGGCATGCGAGAGTTTTTTCACGCCTGTCGGTTACGTCATTCGCCTGTGGGCAGTCTTTGAGTGAGGAGTCGCCCACCCTCTCGTCGTTTTTTTCATTGTTTAGGAATGGCTCAGAGATTGCTGCTTTGTTTGATCAAAATTTTTTTCAAAAGCTGTAAGGCACAACTGAGTGGACACCATTCAATAAATTCAGCTGGTTTTTGGTAAAAATTTTAACGGCTGATGAGAGATTTTGGTCTGGTAGTGTCACTTTAAGGACGGCCCACGGCGCCTGACGGCGATCTGCGCTTCGAGGCGGCAGCGTCTCACCGTTTCAAGTTGAAAACTTCCACATTTCAGGCTCTGTTGACCCAGTAAGTCGTCAGAGAACAGAGAACTTTCAGAAGAAGTCGGCATGAGGAGTTTATTCAGACATTCCATTGTTAACGGACATTTTGTAATGAAAGAACGTGCGGGCAGAGTCGCATGTCGGGCCGGACCCGACCGCGGGGGGGTCGCGACAGGAAAAACACCTCCGTTGGAAACCTTAACAGACAAGTTGGAACATGCCCAAGCTGTTAAACAATTTCTCAGTTACTCACTTGTTGAAAGCCATCAAAAGCCGCCTGAATTTTACAAATGGTTTTCAACATGGAGGTGTTTTTCCTGTCGCGGCGCACACAGATTCACCAAGTCATCACAGAAACGACTCGGCGAATTTGCGCGCACGTCTTTCATTACAAAATGTCCTTAAACAGTGGAATGTCCGCATAAAGTCCTCATGCCGGCCTCTTCTGAATCTTCTCTGTTCTCTCACGACATCCTGGGTGAATTAAGCCTTAAATTAGGATGTTTTCAGGTCGAAACAGGCCGACAACGGCGCCTGGAAGCGCTGCAGGACGTCCCGCTCCGTGGGAAGTCCTTACACCGACAGAAACACCCCATAATCTCTCATCAGCCGTTAAACTTTTCAATGAAAACCAGCTTAATTTCTTGAATAGTGTCCACTCGGATATTCCTCACAGGTCCAGAAAAATTTTTGATAAAGCAACGCGCACCGTCTCGAGCAGCGTGTGAAACAAAGGAATTCAGCCGAGAGGGCGGGACCACGTCTCACTCAAGGCCTGCCCACAGGGAAATGACGTCACCGACGCGTGAAAAAACTCACGCATGCGCACGAGGGTTCAAGCATGATTGGTGTAATCGCATGTCATTCAAATCCATATAGTTAAAAAAAAATAAAAGTGTCGGTTTCTTATCTAATAGACCTCGTATGTTTTAGTCGCCCGTGCTCCTCTAAAATGTGGTATCAATGCACACACACATCACTTAGAATGATTGCAAGTTTAGTAAACTTGCACATATGTATACAAACTGAATTCATTGAAATGGTGCTCAAGACAATGCATGGAATCAACCTCACACAAATCATCTATATCAAAGATTTATTGCCAATTTAACACCGAGGTTTTGGCCGAACAATGATATACTACTACTAATAATAATATTATAATAATAATAATAATAATAATAATAATAATAATAAGATAATAATTATCTTATTAATAATAAGATAATAATATCAAGCACTTCGGCCGCGTGCTTGATGAATTTCTGTGCAAAAAGCAGTTCCCAGATAACTGTGATATATTCCTGTGAGATAATAAGCATATCTCATCTAAATCTATTCTAAAATTTACCAGTAATAAAATTCTAAAGATAAGTGAAGTGAAAAAAAAAAAGTTTTAAGAGTGGCCATAATAAATATTTAGGAAACCAAAATTTTTGGAGTATGGAGTTAAATTTGTCTCATTAATACTTGCAAATGCACAGAGGGTGATTTACAAATATCATTTAATTTGTACACGTGCTTTGTGATCCACAAACACAAATTTCTGATTTGTAACTCGTGTGTGGGTTTTTACAAATAAATGTTTATTTGCAAAAGTGAAATGTTGTGTGGGCCGCCAGAAGAGGAGGTACTGCTGGCCCACCACCAGAAGGCGCCCTGCCTGAAGTGCGGGCTTCAGGCACGAGAGGGCGCTGCCGCCTCAGGAACAAGCCGTGGTGACAGCTGTCACCAATCATCTGTGACAGCTGTCACTAATCTATACATCTGGTATAAAAGCAGGAAGACACCTCCACCAAACTGCCGAGATATCATCTTCATCTGGAGGTAATACTCTCAGCCCTTTTTTGTGAGATTTATAAATCTGTGATTGTGAGTGTTTGCAGGAGAACCGGTCGTTTTTGCGGAGGCTGTGCATGACGGCGCTCCTTTTCATCTGAGACCGCTGCAACGTGTTGAGTGAGAGGTGGAGGTGGCATTCCCACCATTGTTACTGGGTGTTCACACACCCACCCTTTGACTGTCTTTTGCTTTCTGCCAGCAGTACCAGATCCGACACGCCAGAAAGGTGGCCACCTGGGGACTCCGGGACTTGGCGGCTCCAGTATTCCTCGGGTTCAGGTGGTGGTGGAAATCGTGTGGTTCCGGTTCGTTTCCAGACGGGCGTCTCCTATCGTCGAGCCTGCCCACACGACACCTTTATTAATTGACTGTTGCACATTCTGATTCTGCTGTGTTTGGTTGTGACATTCACACCAGTAAAGTGTTATAATTTGACTTCTTCCATTGTCCGTTCATTTACGCCCCCTGTTGTGGGTCCGTGTCACTACACTTTCCCAACAGGATATCTCGGCCAGTGTCATGGACTCCGAGGGGCGTCACCAGGCTGTTGAACAACCAATGGGAGAGCAGGGAGCGCAGGCATCTGCAGGAGGCGTGATTGGTGAGCTACAGCATATTCTCACCGCCTTTACGGCTCGAATGGATCAAATAGCCGAGCAAAACATCCTCCTGAACCGCAGGGTGGAGGCTCTCTCCGTGCAAGTGGCGGCGAGCGCTCAGGGCGCTGCTGCAGCTCCTCCTCCTGTCGATCCTGTGCTAGATATGAATGTTCCAGTGGTGGTCCAACAACCCCTCCCACCATCCCCTGAAGCATACATAAGCCCTCCTGAGCCGTACGGAGGTTGTGTGGAGACGTGCGCGGACTTTCTTATGCAGTGTTCGCTCGTCTTCGCACAACGTCCCGTCATGTACGCATCAGATGCAAACAAAATAGCTTATGTGATCACTCTGCTTCGGGGAGAGGCACGCGCTTGGGCTACGGCGCTTTGGGAGCAAAATTCACGGCTCCTTCACACATACACTGGGTTTGTGAGGGAGTTCAGAACTGTGTTTGATCACCCTAACAGGAGAGAGACCGCTTCAACCGTGCTGCTGTCGATGAGACAGGGACGCCGGAGCGCAGCCGCTTATGCAGTCGACTTCCGCATCGCGGCTGCGAGGTCCAGCTGGAATAACGCTGCGCTCCGCGCCGCCTTTGTAAACGGACTGTCGTCAGTCCTAAAGGAGCACCTAGTGGCCAAGGATGAACCGCGGGAATTAGATGGGCTTATTGATCTCGTTATACGGTTAGACAATCGGTTGGAGGAACACCATCGGGAACGAGGCAAAGGACGTGGCCGGGCGCGCGCCGTCCCTCTTCCTTCCGGGTCCGAGAGAGGTCCGCCCTTCCCACACTCCCTGGCCTCTACGTCCCGTGGGGCGACAGCTCCCCCTGCTGACAAAGCTATGGACACGAGCAGGGCCACATTTAGACCACCTAATAGACAGAGGAGGTTTCCACGCGGGGCGTGTTTTGTTTGTGGCTCAATGGAGCATCAATTGAGCAATTGCCCCGAACAGTTAAACACCAACGCCCGCCCCTAGAGACTGGGCTTAGGGTGGGCCAAAAAATTCACGTGGAACACACACATATTGCCGCACGACTCCCAGTTACAATCCTTAGTGGGGATTTAACCCTTCAGGCCCCAGCACTGGTAGACACAGGGTCAGAAGGGAATCTGTTAGACAGCAGATGGGCCAGGGAGATAGGGCTCCCTCTGGTGGCGCTACCTACACCATTGCAGGTGCGAGCACTAGATGGCACCCTACTCCCTTTACTCACACACAAGACACCACCAGTAACTCTGGTAGTGTCAGGGAATCATAGGGAGGAGATTGAGTTTTTTGTGACTCCTTCTACCTCCCGTGTGATTCTGGGGTTCCCCTGGATGTTGAAACGCAATCCCCGGATTGATTGGCCGTCCGGGGTGGTGGTACAGTGGAGCGAAACCTGCCATCGGAGGTGTTTGGGATCCTCGGTTCCTCCCGGTTCCCAGGCTAAGGAGCAGGTCCAAGTACCCCCCAATCTGTCGGCGGTGCCGGTTGAGTACCACGATCTTGCTGACGTTTTTAGCAAGGATCGGGCACTCACTCTTCCCCCGCACCGTCCATATGATTGTGCCATCGATTTGTTGCCAGGCGTGGAGTTCCCGTCCAGCAGGCTGTACAACCTCTCCCGACCTGAGCGCGAATCGATGGAGACCTACATCCGGGACTCCTTAGCTGCCGGGCTGATCCGTAACTCCACCTCTCCGATGGGAGCGGGTTTCTTTTTTGTGGGAAAAAAGATGGCGGTCTTCGTTCATGCATTGATTATCGGGGGCTGAACGAGATCACGGTTCGCAACCGATACCCGTTGCCTTTGTTGGATTCAGTGTTCACCCCCCTGCATGGAGCCAAAACCTTCACAAAGTTGGATCTTAGGAACGCATACCACCTAGTTCGGATCCGGAAGGGAGACGAATGGAAGACGGCATTTAACACCCCGTTAGGTCATTTTGAGTACCTGGTCATGCCGTTCGGCCTCACTAACGCCCCCGCGACGTTCCAAGCTTTGGTTAATGACGTCTTGCGGGACTTCCTGCACCGATTCGTCTTCGTATATCTGGATGATATACTCATCTTTTCTCCGGACCCTGAGACCCATGTACGGCATGTACGTCAGGTCCTGCAGCGGTTGTTGGAGAACCGGTTGTTTGTGAAGGGCGAGAAGTGTGAGTTTCACCGCACTTCTTTGTCCTTCCTGGGGTTTATCATCTCCTCCAACTCCGTCGCCCCGGATCCGGCCAAGGTTGCAGTGGTGAGAGACTGGCCCCAACCTACAAGCCGTAGGAAGCTGCAACAGTTCCTCGGCTTCGCAAATTTCTACAGGAGGTTCATTAAGGGGTATAGTCAGGTTGTTAGCCCCCTGACGGCCCTGACCTCACCAAAAGTTCCCTTCACCTGGTCGGATCGGTGCGAAGCCGCGTTTAGGGAGTTGAAACGCCAGTTCTCGACTGCACCGGTCTTGGTGCAGCCCGATCCTGGTCGCCAGTTTGTGGTTGAAGTGGACGCCTCTGACTCAGGGATAGGAGCCGTGCTATCCCAGAGCGGAGGAACTGATAAGGTTCTTCACCCGTGTGCCTATTTTTCCCGCAGGTTGACCCCAGCAGAGCGGAACTATGACGTGGGCAATCGAGAGCTCCTTGCGGTGAAAGAGGCCCTTGAGGAGTGGAGACACCTGCTGGAGGGAGCGTCTGTGCCTTTCACGGTTTTCACTGACCACCGGAACCTGGAGTATATCAGGACCGCCAAGCGACTGAACCCCAGGCAAGCCCGCTGGTCACTGTTTTTCGGCCGTTTTGACTTCCGGATCACCTACCGCCCCGGGACCAAAAACCAAAGATCGGATGCCCTGTCCCGGGTGCATGAACAGGAAGTCAAGACCGAGCTGTCGGATCCACCGGAACCCATTCTCCCGGAGTCCACTATCATGGCTGCTCTGACCTGGGACATGGAGAAGACCGTCCGGGAGGCCCTGGCATGGAGCCCGGATCCTGGAACAGGACCGAAGAACAGACTATACGTCCCACCAGAGGCCAGAGCTGCCGTCCTGGACTTCTGTCACGGGTCCAAACTCTCCTGCCACCCAGGGGTGCGTAGGACCGTGGCAGTAGTCCGGCAGCGCTTCTGGTGGGCGTCCCTGGAGACTGATGTCCGGGCTTACATCCAGGCCTGCACCACCTGCGCCAGGGGCAAGGCTGACCACCAGAAGGCACAGGGACTTCTACAGCCACTTCCTGTGCCTCACCGCCCCTGGTCCCACATCGGTCTGGATTTTGTCACGGGCCTCCCGCCGTCCCGGGGACACACCACCATACTCATGATAGTGGACCGTTTCTCCAAGGCGGCCCACTTCGTGGCCCTCCCGAAGCTCCCGTCGGCCCAGGAGACGGCGGATCTCCTCGTCCACCATGTTGTCCGGCTGCATGGGATACCAACAGACATCGTTTCGGATCGCGGTCCCCAGTTCTCCTCGCAGGTGTGGAGAAGTTTCTGCCGGGAACTGGGGGCTACTGTAAGCCTCTCGTCTGGGTATCACCCGCAGACTAACGGACAGGTCGAACGGGCCAACCAGGAGTTGGAGCAGGCCCTCAGGTGCACGACCTCCGCACACCCGACGGCTTGGAGTGAACATCTGGCCTGGATCGAGTACGCTCATAACAGCCAGGTGTCCTCTGCCACCGGCCTCTCCCTGTTCGAGGTGTGTCTGGGGTACCAGCCCCCTTTGTTTCCTTTGGTGGAGGGAGAGGTCGGTTCGGCCTTGTTGAGGGCCCGGATGAGGGCTAAAGCCCATGCAGACCGTCGACGGTCCCCGGCCCCTACTTACCAGCCCGGGCAGGAGGTGTGGCTTTCCACCAAGGACATTCCTCTCCAGGTCGAGTCCCCCAAATTGAAGGACCGTCTCATTGGACCCTTCCCCATCCTCAAGGTCCTCAGTCCTACCGCAGTGAGGCTCCAACTCCCGGCCTCACTGCGGATCCATCCGGTCTTTCATGTCTCCAGGATTAAACCGCATCACACCTTGCCCCTCTGTGCACCCGGTCCAGCGCCGCTTCCTGCCCGTATTATCGACGGGGAGCCGGCTTGGACAGTTCGCCGGCTCTTGGACGTCCGACGCATGGGCCGGGATTTCCAGTATTTGGTGGACTGGGAGGGGTATGGGCCCGAAGAACGCTCCTGGGTGAAGAGGAGCTTCATCCTGGACCCGGCCCTCCTGGCCGATTTCTATCGTCGCCACCCGGACAAGCCTGGTCGGGCGCCAGGAGGCGCCTGTTGAGGGGGGGGGTCCTGTTGTGTGGGCCGCCAGAAGAGGAGGTACTGCTGGCCCACCACCAGAAGGCGCCCTGCCTGAAGTGCGGGCTTCAGGCACGAGAGGGCGCTGCCGCCTCAGGAACAAGCCGTGGTGACAGCTGTCACCAATCATCTGTGACAGCTGTCACTAATCTATACATCTGGTATAAAAGCAGGAAGACACCTCCACCAAACTGCCGAGATATCATCTTCATCTGGAGGTAATACTCTCAGCCCTTTTTTGTGAGATTTATAAATCTGTGATTGTGAGTGTTTGCAGGAGAACCGGTCGTTTTGGTGGAGGCTGTGCATGACGGCGCTCCTTTTCCTCTGAGACCACTGCAACGTGTTGAGTGAGAGGTGGAGGTGGCATTCCCACCATTGTTACTGGGTGTTCACACACCCACCCTTTGACTGTCTTTTGCTTTCTGCCAGCAGTACCAGATCCGACACGCCGGAGAGGTGGCCACCTGGGGACTCCGGGACTTGGCGGCTCCAGTATTCCTCGGGTTCAGGTGGTGGTGGAAATCGTGTGGTTCCGGTTCGTTTCCTGACGGGCGTCTCTTATCGTCGAGCCTGCCCACACGACACCTTTATTAATTGACTGTTGCACATTCTAATTCTGCTGTGTTTGGTTGTGACATTCACACCAGTAAAGTGTTATAATTTGACTTCTTCCATTGTCCGTTCATTTACGCCCCCTGTTGTGGGTCCGTGTCACTACACTTTCCCAACAGTGAAAATTCTGTTTGTGAAGGGTGATTCAGCATTGGTGGATCACCAAACACACACATTCATCACTTTGGTCAGTTACACAATATTGAGACATTCTCAGCACAAAACTTCACTTGAGATCCACAAATATGTCAGTCGCTAGTCACATTATTGGCAGAATTATTGGGGGGGCTGAGGCGGGGCTTGGCTCATTATTGGGGAGCTTAAGCCCCCCCAAGCCCCCCTTGGCGCCGCCACTGACCAGACATCTCTGGTTATTTTTCCTGAGGATTCTGAGAAAGTGAGTCTTTGCTGTTCCTTCTTTACCAAGTGTGTGGTGTTCCTGTCCCAGGTCAGTTTCTCCTCTATGTGGACTCCCAGGAAACAGAAGTCCCTGACCCTTTCCACACAGGTCCCCCCAATGATAGATGAAGATTTTGGTGAAAATCCCAGTAAGCTGGTCTGCACAGTCTTTCAGCACCCGTCTGGAGACGCTGTCAGGGCTGTTCCTGGGTTGGACCCCCCTCCCCCCTCAGCCTGCGTCTCACCTTGT
>NC_047116.1:97566282-97628782 GCF_902500255.1 Thalassophryne amazonica | reverse complement strand
CCAGTGGCAGCAAACGTAAACGCAGGCGCGTCCCCAGAGGCCCCGCCTCCCTCGTGTCTGCCTCACCCTCTGTGTCTCTGCTACCGAAACACAACTCTGCATCTGGACTTTCAGTTGGCTCCACACTTGTCTCAGTACCACGTCCATTTTTTCAAAACACTTAAAACATTCACACCAGACGACGTGAACTAAACTCTGGAAACTACAACATGCATTCATTCACCACTTCATCTGAAATGTAGGAATCTCTGTCAGTGTTCACAAGCAGAAAAATTCAGAATAAATAATCATTCTGGTGGCACAGTGGCTTAGTGGTTAGCACTGCTGCCTCACAGCAACACGTTTGTGGGATCACATCCCACCAGGTCGTCGTGTGGCGTTTGCGTGATGGCTCTGTGTCTGCGTGGTTTGCCTCCAGCTTCCTCCCACATCCAAAGACATGCAGGTCAGCAGACTGTCCACAGTATCTCAGTAAATCACCAGTGTAAAACTAACACTGGTAGCATTGAATTAACACTACCAGGGTGAACTCCGCCTCACACCCACTGACCCCCCCCATGACACCTACCTGGAATAAGTGGGTGCAGAAAAATAATAAACACTTAATGTTTAAGTATTCAGCATTTTGACAGACTAATAAAACTTACAAACTGCCTTCTTGTTGCCATCTTTTCAAAAGTGGGCACGTTTGCATGTATCAGTGTCGTTGTGGCTGCAGAAGTTTTTCCTCAATGGCGGTGCTGTGTAAAAAAAACTGAAAAACAACAGATCTAAATTTTTTTGTTTATATTTGTTAAAATGCATAAATGTTTTTGTTGTGCCGTAGTAAGTCTGTACTCAAACACCAGGTCTCCAAGTTCTTAAAGTAAAGAGCTGCCGGTCTTTACTCTGTCTTTTTTTAAAAACAAAGTGGAGGATACAGCAACAGATTATATACGTAGATGCAGAAACACGTTATTAGGCGTGTGACAGATCACAAACCCATGATTAGGAACGGAGAAAAAAGACAAATACTGCTTTTCTTTCCATTTTAAAAATAACTTCATGAGCAATGAAAATAAGGAAAGTTTTCTTGTGGTTCTGAAAGAAAACAAAATGTCCAGTGTTTTGCAGAACTTTTTCAAATAAAATGCTTGGTTGTTATATTAAAGTGCATCATGCACAGTAAGTAAGACCCTTCAGCTGCTCCCTTGTTTTCACTCAGGGACGCCACAACAGATCTGCATGTTGATTTGGCACAATTTTACACCAGATGCCCTTCCTGACACAACTCCACATTACAATGGAAAACTGCAGCAGGTGCAGGGTTTGAACTGGGAACCTTCAGCACTGAAGCCAAGCACACTAACCACTTGGACACCACAGCATCATGCACAGCATCCATGAATAAAAACAGCCTTTGTCAGAATCATGAAAAGTAAAAAGGCGGCACAGTGAGAAGGTCCTGGGATGACTACCCACCTGGTCCTAAGACTAGTCTGCTTCCCGTGATAGAACCCACCATAAATGGCTCAGAAGGTATTTGTCCCTCAGGCTATCAACATCATGTGGGAACATCCTAAGTGTGTACATCACAACACCATGCTCTCCTCCAGAAACAAGAAGATCAGTTCTATCCTGATATTAACAGGATACCAGAGTCAGATCTGATCCTCCTTCTGGGTGATTTCAGTACCAGAGTTGGTAATGACCACAGCACCTCGGACACTTTGGGCAAGACGAACAAAAATGGCCAGTGACTGCTCGAGCTCTGCTTCTACCACAAACTCTGTATTACCAACGTGTTCTTCAACTCCAAACCATCCCACAGAGTTTCTTGGAGACATCCAAGATGGACTGGCACTGGCTGGATCTAGTCATCTAGTCATAACTAGAAGAGCTGTGCTCATCAGTGTGCTCCACACGTGCAGCTTTCAGAGCACCGACTGTGACACCGATCACTCCGTAGTCTGCACTAAGGTTCATCTGCAGTTCCAAAGATGCAAAGATGTGCACTCTAAAGAAGGAACTGCTGTCGCAACGAGAAAAACAGATGGAACAACTTGCATATATTTTTACCTCCGCCAAGGAGGTTATGTTTTCAATCACATCCGTTTGTTTGTTTGTTGGTTGGTTGGTTTGTTAGCAGGATTACTCAAAAAATCCTCAATGTATTTCAATGAAATTTATACCAGGGGTGTATCTTGGCCTAACTTAGAAGTCATTACATTTTGGTAATGATCCAGAACACAATCCAGATCCAGTAATTTTTTTAAGGATTCTTTATCATTGCAGGATAGGGCCAGATTCAACATTTTTGCATCTAACTTCGTGAAGACGGGTCACAAAGGCTGAACAAAAATTAAGTTACGACACAACAATAATTTAGCATTTGGTTTTCCTCATTGAATAAACTTGTTATTAGAAAATAAAAATAAAAAAACTTGTGTAGTTCATGCAGTTTCTCTTTATAAATACACTTGCTGAAGATCTAAGGGTTTAACCCTCTGGGGCCGACACCGTCATATGCAACGGCTGAGACCAAACTTTACTAAATTATAAATAACTTTTTAATGATATGAGATAGAAACTTACTTTTTGCTGAAAAGTCAACTCCGCAGACTTTCGAGCCACCGTCCACCATCGTTGTTCTCCTCATAGAAGCTGTGTGATGACATGAGCAATGTGAGTGTCCAATCGGAATTGGTTCACCGTCATATGGTTTTCCAAAATCCAATTGTAGGGCAGATTCACCTCATGTGACACACCAAAGATTGTTTTTAGGAGTGATGTGTTACTTGTTTATTATAGTTTGCTGTGTATTTTGAATAAATGTGTCTGGAAAATATTCTGCTTTCCTTTTTCCTTTCTTATTTCTGATTGTAAACCTTTATTACACTTATAAAACACAACTATAGCATATGTATTTTGAAAGAACAGGTTGTCCTGAAAAAAGAGACATAAAACTTGATTGTGGGATGCAGGGAGAGCTGTTAACAGCAGTAATAAAACATTGATAACAGGCGAGTGAACTGTCCAAAAAAATGCCCTCGGACCCTAGAGGGTTAACCACTGAATCTGAAACATGACAGTAGATGTGTGAAACGACGTGGAATAAGTCTCTTTGCCAAAGGGTATTCCATGTGACATCAGTGACCCTATGACCTTGGCGGAGGTTTGCGCTCTCCAAGTGCTTCTAGTTTAAAGTTATTTCAACTTTCAACTGACTTAATGCCACAACACTTCTCTAGTTAAGTTGAAATAAGTTTAGTTAAGCTGAAATAACTTTAAAAAAAATCAATGCAAATTGTTACATCACTTTTTCTCGTTGAGGGTTAAACACACAAACCAGGTATGAGGGGATGAAGACAGCCTGTGGACCTACCATCTGAAGAATTACTCCGCTGTCACTGATCCTTCCAAACAGATAGACCGCTGGGCTGAGCACACCAGAAGGTACAGAGCCTGTGTCCGTGGCACCCAGAGCTGGACTACATACTTGCACCAGGATCATCACCTCAACACTTTCAACTTTAGTGCCTGCACACGTTCATGCACATATCCTGGAAGGAATATATGACCAACAAAGACAACCTGAATCAGGTCAGCCTGCAAAGTGTGTCTGCCATCCTCACACAGCACCAACTACACTGACTGGCATGACCACCGCATGCCAGTTAGTCACAGCCCCAAAGACGTCCTCTATGGGGTCTAGGCCTGATGTACAGATGTGTACATGCATCTGAATTATGTAACACCATCAAATTTCAGGTTTCTTTATGTGAACATTTCTAAAATGATGCCCTTCAAACTCACAGTGAAACATGAGGAAAACATGCAAAGTCCACTGAGTGTGAAGTGAGAGAGAGAAACTCTGCACCATCTGACCTGTTCTCATACAGGAGGTGAGGGTAGCCAACAACTCAAAGACAGGACATGATGGACGGACGGACGGATGTGAGCCTCACTTTCT
The DNA here is from genome assembly GCF_902500255.1 of Thalassophryne amazonica. Classification (NCBI taxonomy): domain Eukaryota; kingdom Metazoa; phylum Chordata; class Actinopteri; order Batrachoidiformes; family Batrachoididae; genus Thalassophryne; species Thalassophryne amazonica. Next base: position 97,624,830 of record NC_047116.1, on the reverse strand, counting down.
GGACATTTGTCTGTTCAGTCCATCTTTTGACATGACTCTTCTTCCCCTCACTGTTTGCCAGTCCAGCCCCCCCCATCACCCCCCTCCCGTCCCACCCTCCATCTCTCTGGCTTCTCCTGTGGCTCCTCTGGGACGGCGGTAATAATTATTATGTAAATAAATACGCTTGCAGTAATCACATTCGTGCCTGTGATCCAATTAGAGTGCTGATAGCAGGCGGCTGATGGTCAGGGCCTGTGTGTCTGTCGGCCTGAGCTCAGGAACACGCCTTAGCGGCTCACACGCTCATGTGATGAAAGTGGTTTGGCACCCCCCTCGTGTCCTCATCTACTTTAAACGATACACTTTGGGCAGGACTCTTGGCGTCTGCATGCCAGAGTTTGAAATAAGGTGTGTGTTGGTTGTGTTTCTGTCATCATGATCCCTGGCTCTGGATCACTTTCACCGTGCATCATCTTATCACCAGTTCCAGCCTTGTTGTGATCCCCATCAGCTTAATGACGCTCCACTCAGACATCATCGCCGGGACGATCAGCCTCACCCTCTGCAGGACTGATAACAAGTGACCAATCCCCTGAAGACCACATGTTAAAAAAACATCAAGCTTCTTCACAGAACCACGTTAAAAATCACAAAGTTTCATCTCAAAGACCAAACAAATCTCAACAACATAATCTAAAAGAAATAAAGAGATTAAAGTCAAGGAACAAAAGGGCAAAAAAGTCACTGAATGGCTGTTGGTGTCTAATTAAATCACTTATTTAAAAAAGTATCTGACAGCACAGTAAACAGGACACTCAAGAGGGAAGCCATCAAATATTATGTGGGAGTGACTAGTAGACAACAAAAATCAGTCAGCTGGAACGTACAACCTCGGCAGTGACATTCATGTCTCTGGGTCGTCGGACTGTGAGATTGAGTGACGTCTGGGAGATGCTTATGAAGTCATGAGGTCGATGCCCAGTGCAGGTGAATGAAGCTCCTGCTCTTATAAAGTGGGATGTTCCAGCCTATCAAGTACAATATGATGATCCACAGTATCAAATGCAGCACTGAGATCATTACAGCACCAGAACCGTAGTGGTGTCCAAATCCATTGTAAGCAGAAGATCATTCACCGTCTCTGTGGAATGATATTTTCTAAAAGCAGACTGCAGTGGCTCAAAGAGATTATTCTCAGTAAGATAGTCTACGAGCTGCTGTGACACCACTTTTTCCAGAGTTTTAGAGAAAAATGATAGATTTGATATCGGCTGATAGTTTTTCAAAACACTAGGGTCAAGATTAGATTTCTTAAGTAATGGTTTAATCACTGCAGATTTGAAACATTTAGGAACAGATCCAGACGTTAATGAGAGATTAATAATCTAATCTAATCTAATCCATCCTTCCATCTAATCTACTGCACACACACATATATATATATATATACATACACACACACACACACACAGTTTTGAGCACAGATTTAACTGTTTTGAGGTGAAAGTTTGGTTTTCCAAGAACAGTCTGGGGTTTTGTGAATGTAGGTTGAACATTGGGTTTTGTGTTCACGGTTTAGAGAAAATGAGAGCAACTTCAGAGAAATGTGTCTTAGCAGTTGAGAAAAACTGTAAAGATGCAGATTTCCCAGATCTCCCCTCTGCCTGCTGTTGCCCCGCCTCCACCCACATGTGGGCTCCGTTTGGGGGAAAACGGGGGAATTTAATCAACAGTCCTCGATATCACCTGTAATATAATCTGATGGGAGTGATGAGGTCATAGAGCCTAGACACCAAACTCAGTGAGCTGTCTGACTGAAACAGTCAATAAAAGGTGAAAACTGTCAATAAAGGGGAAAAATGGAGAATAAAGGGTGAAATGTGTAAGTTGTCTGAATTTACTAATGTTTTGATGAATGTGTCAGATTTTTCTCAGTGTGTACGGCTGAATGCTGTTTGCCCCGAGGTTACGTTCCTGCCACCGTGCGCCGGCCGCGCAGGCTACTGTTAACATTCAGGGGTAACGTAGAGTTCCAGTGCTAACTCGCTGAATTCTACAGCTCAGTCATGTCACCACAGTTTATTTATACTTTGTCAAACGGCAGCAGACAAATGTGGCAGATTTTTTTTTCTTCATAGTTAGCAAAAAGCTCTTATGATTAATTTGAAAAGCAGCACGGGTCCAAACCGGGCCCAAGTGTGTGTGTGTGTGTGTGTGTGTGTGTGTGTGTGTGTGTCTGGGGGTGGGGGGACAGACTAAATAAATAAAATGCAAAATGTGGAATGGATTTTTCAAAGCTTTGAATGAATACATCTTTCTGTGCTCCATGCTGGTTCAGTCTTTTCCTTTTCTCTCCGTTTTGTGCGTTTCCAGTCGGTCGCACGCTATTAAACAAACAGTCTTAATATTTTGAGCTGGCTGGCAGTTTGAATTTCATCTCACCAACGCATCTTGTTTCTCTCAGGCCCTGACTGTTTTGACATAAGCCCGATTAAATTATAAACAAGCAGACCTCCTGATGGTGATGCTGGAGCCACTAATTTCCCTAATTGTTTGCAGTTGTCTGGGAGGCGGAGCTTGGAGGCCTGATTCCTCTGAGTGGCAGGGCCTGGTGCAGGCAAGGAAAGAGGAAAGGAAGCATGGAGGGGCAGGTGGAGGAGGGAAGGAATAAATGAAGAACAGAGAAGTGTGGAGGAGGGTATAAGACCCATCCATTCAGCAGGATCTGAACCCGCTCAGGGACCACAGTGCACAGGGGCAGGGGGCGGAGTCTCACTCAGCTTCGTAGTTTCATGTTTTACGACACTTACAAAATGAGACACGTGTTCATCCAAAAACTTTAAAACAATTTCAGAAGCAGTTTATATGAGTTTTAGCTGAACACAGTAAAATAATTTTATTTTATCAACTTACATTTATGACATATTTCTTTTTTTAACTTTCTATTCAGGTTTTTGTTTTTCACATTTCAACATAGAACCTTACCCGAGACAAGTGATGAAATATAATAATAATAATAATAATAATAATAACAACAATAATAATAATAATAATAATAATAATAATTATTATTATTATTATTATTATTATTATTATTATTATTATTAATCTTATTAAATAACATAAAATAAAAATAGTAATAATAAAAGTGCATTGTATATTGTTATTATTGCATACGATACAAAAGCACATCAATAAATCTACATTGTATAGTGCAATAATAACAATAACATACATATTTAAAAAAAAAAACAGATTCACCTTGTGTTTGAACCAAAAGTTGCATCCTTATACTTTAAAGACAGAGATATTCTTTGACCATGTGCCATCTCCAGTTAAAAAGGTCCAGTTTCATTTGTAAGGATGCTGTCATTTTTTCCATCAAATTCTCCTGTTTGAGCCTCTGTTTCCATCCAGTTACAGTTGGTGACTTCACATTCTTACAATTAACAGTAATGACTTCCTTGGCAACAAACAATAAAATATGCAAAATATGTCTTTGGTCAGAAATAAAAACTTCATCCATCCATTTTCTTCTGCTTTATCTGGAGTCGGGTCGCGGGGCAGCAGCACAAGCAAAGCCGCCCAGACCTCCCGATCCACACACACCTCCCCCAGTTCCTCCGGGGGAACCCCAAGGCGTTCCCAAGCCAGCCGAGAGATGTAGTCCCTCCAGCATGTCCTGGGTCTTCCCCGGGGCCTCCTCCCAGTGGGACGTCCCTGGAACACCTCTCCAGCGAGGCGTCCAGGGGGCATCCGGAAGAGATGCCCGAGCCACCTTAACTGACTCCTTTCGATGTGGAGGAGCAGCGGCTCGACTCCAAGCTCCTCCCGAGTGACCGAGCTCCTCACCCTATCTCTAAGGGAGCGCCCAGCCACCCTGCGGAGGAAAACTCATCTCGGCCGCTTGTACCCGCGATCTCGTTCTTTTGGTCATGAGCCAAATCTCATGACCATAGGTGAGGATCAGAACGTAGATCGATCGGTAAATCGAGAGCTTTGCCCCCCTACTCAGCTCTCTCTTCACCACGACGGTCCGATACAGCGACCGCATCACTGCAGACGCTGCACCGGTCCGTCTATCGATCTCACGCTCCATCCGTCCCTCACTCGTGAACAAGACCCTGAGATACTTAAACTCCTCCACTTGAGGCAATGACACTTCACCGACCTGAAGAGGGCAAAGCACCTTTTTCCAGTCAAGAACTATGTCAAAAACTTCATATGACACAGAAAAAATAAAACCGTGCATTTGAAAGGACTTCTTTTTGAATGTTTTTCCAGTACTCAAAAATGACTGGACAGTCCCAGAATATATATGTGTGTATGACCACCTATTTTTCCACACTATCTCCAGCATAAAGCTGCTGAAGAATCCTTTACAAAATTTGAAATAACCAAAGGGGTCTGAAAATATTGAATTTTGAGTTTCCAGTTAAATTCTTTCCACTGCTGCCTATTGATTCCCTTATGACTGCTGTTACAGAGTTTATCCCACAGTTCGTCTTCTATTATCATATTAGATTTTAATTCCCATTTTTCCTTGACATTGTAGGTATTTTGAAATAGATCTGTTGAAAGTTTTTTATAGAGATGGGAGATATGTTTGCTTACCGGAAGGTGTTTTTCTAAAATTGTAATAAAATATTGTTCTATACTATTTGAGATTTTGCCAATTATCTCTTTTTAGAGGTTCTTCTTAAAGTTGTGTGAAGGACTTTAAGTGTACTTCTTCAAGTAGGTGATTAAAGATAATGAGGCCTTCAGCTGCCCATCTCCTAAAACCATGATTCCACATTGAAAGTGGGAAATCTACGTTGCCCACAGTGGGCACAGCTCGAGAGATCAATCCAGTATCCTTTAACATTTTTAAACTTCTGTCCAAACCTCTATAGTGTGTTTTATCTGTTCATTTCCAATTTTCATTTTGTTATGTTTTAGGTCAATAAAAGGTCAGGTAGATAACTTTGCATCTTTAGCTCCAGCCTGTTCTATTTGAGTCCATTTTGCCTCCTCATTTCCACTAATTCAACTCACAATTGTTGCTAATTGAGCTGTCCAATAATAAAATTTTAAATTTGGTAGGGCCAACCGCCATTATGTTTTGCCAAATGAAGTGTTTTAAGTTTCATTCTGGGTCTCTTGTGTTTCCATATAAATTGAGAGATGAATTTATTTAACATGTTAAAAATGGAAACTGGAACTCTTTACGGGCAGCGACAGGCATAAAAACAGGAGACGAAGAAGCAGATTCCTCCTTACTGTTTCAATTTGGCCAAACAGAGTTAAGGGGAGAACCTCCCAGTGAGTTAGATCACTCCTTATTTGTTTAATTAACTTATTATAGTTTTCATCAAAAAGTTTTGTCTTTTCAGGTGTTATAATAATTCCTAAGTACCTACATCCTTGTTGTTAAGCTGATCTGGCCATCTTCCTGATATCATCATAGCCTCTGATTAATTTTGATTAGTTTTATATCCTGAGATGTCGCCACAGTTTCTTAGGCACTGCATGAGTTGAGGTATTAAAGTAAGAGGATGTTTTATAAAGAGCAGGATGTCATCAGCAAAGAGGGAAATTTTATGAAGTCTCTCCCCGCCATCCTCATTCCCTTTGATTTGAACGTCTTGTCATATCAATCAATCAATCAACTTTTTTCTTATATAGCGCCAAATCACAACAAACAGTTGCCCCAGTTGCCCCATATAGCCTCTGCCAGAGAGAGGACGGGTGAAAGATGATAAGAATTAGAAAGGACTTTAATAATCTTGAAGGAAATTGTTTTGCCAGAGTGCCGAAACAGTAAACAGCAAACATTGCTTTTTTCTTTTTTTTTTACCATGAGAACAGTGAGTACAACATGTTTATGCAAATGACTGAAGACACTTGCACATGATGTTGGCATCGGTCTTCAGCTGAAGGTGCTCTGACAGGACGTCAGTGCGGGATGCAGGGGGTGGGAGTCACATTGTCTTACTCCTCTCTCTATGTCAAAAAAGTCAGAACAATGTCCGTTATCTTGAATTTTTGATTTGGGATTCTTGTACAAGAGATGAAACCAACTAGTAAATTTTTCACCAAAGCCCATCTCAATTAATGTTTGTTCTAGAAATTGGCAACCGGATCGAATGCTTTCGAAGCTGAGAAGCATTGATGTTTGTGCCATAGTAAGAGACTGCAGGTTCAAGGTTCTCCTCATATTATTTTTCTCCTCACGACCTTCATTTCTTCATTTCACAAATTTTATCCTCTAATTGCTAAAATACATTTATTACATATTTCAATGAAAAACAAATTGTGTACAAGTTCTGAAAAACATCTTTATGTTCACTGTTTTTCTTTCTTTCTTTCTTTCTTTCTTTCTTTCTTTTTCTTTCTTTCTTTCTTTCTTTCTTTCTTTCTTTTTTTTTGGCTTTGCCGTCTGTCATTTGGCCCGCTCTGAGGCATGTGGCATTGCCGTGCACTGTGTTGCCTGCTCTTTGTTGCCATGCACCTCTCTGTGTTGCCGTGCATCCCTCTGAGTTGCTGTGCACCCCTCTACATTGCAGCGCACCTCTCTGTGTTGCCATGCATCCCTCTGAGTTGCTGCGCACCCCTCTACATTGCAGCGCACTTCTCTGTGTTGCCGTGCATCCCTCTGAGTTGCTGCGCACCCCTCTACATTGCCGCGCACCCCTCTGTGTTGCTGTGCATCCCACTGAGTTGCTGTGCACCCCTCTGCATTGCTGTGCACTCCGCTGCATTGCAGCGCACCCCTCTGTGTTGCCGTGCGTCCCTCTGAGTTGCTGTGCACCCCTCTACATTTCCGCGCACCCCTCTGCTTTGCTGTGCATCCTTCTGTGTTGCCATGCACCCCTCTGCCTTGCCATCCATCCCTCTGAGTTGCCCTGCATCCCCCTGCGTTGCTGTGCACCCCTCTGAGTTGCTGTCCACCCCTCTACATTGCTGTGCACCCCTCTGCTTTGCTGTGCATCCTTCTGTGTTGCCGTGCACCCCTCTGCCTTGCCATCCATCCCTCTGAGTTGCCGTGCATCCCCCTGCATTGCTGTGCACCCCTCTGAGTTGCTGCGCACCCTTCTGCATTGCCGCACATCCCCCTGTGTTGCTGTGCGTCCCTCTGAGTTGCCATGCATCCCCCTGCGTTGCTGTGCATCCCTCTGAGTTGCTGTGCGTCCCTGTGCGTTCCCATGGAGCCTGTCCTGCTGTGTCTCATACTGACTGAGCTGCACCACAAAAAGTTCAAATGATCTTTTTCATGTCTTCAGCCTGTGTAATATTTTATTTATCGGCATGTCTCGTCTCCAGGCGTTTCAGTGGGACGGTGAGAGGACACCTGTGTGTTGTACATGTTGTGCATTTTGTGTATTGTGTTGCAGATGAAAGACGTGTGCGAGCTGTGAATGTTATCCAGTCTGGCATCAACAGACAGGCATCGTTACCCGGCAGACAGTGCTGCCGTCGTATCGCGCCTGTCATCACCCAGTCACCGCTCTGTGTGTGTGTGTGTGTGTGTGTGTGTGTGTGTGTGTGTGTGTGTGTGTGTGTGTGTGTGTGTGTGTGTGTGTGTGTGTGTGTGTGTGTGTGTGTGTGTGAGATAAAGCTAGTTTAGCATGACAGTGGAGATGGCAGCCATTGTTGTGGAGCAGCTGAGTTAATACTGTATTTAGCTGCAGAGGTGAGACCTGAGCGACCACACGTACACATCAGCACACGTACACACACAGTTGACTAGGCATACCTGCCTGGCTGTTCCCACATAATGGAGTCCATGCTGAAGGAGCTGCACTACCAGTGGAACAGAGGTGAAGTAGTTGTCTGAGTAGATCTTTGGACATGTGGAGCTTCATCACAACATCACCTGACATTCTGGGTTCAGATTTGACTCCTCTTCCATTGTTGGACCTTTGGTAAACATCAAAGTCAAGCATCATGCCAGAGATGGCTGTTTTCAGTTTCTGACAAATTGTTCACAAAATGTGATGTCAACAGAGACTGGAATCTGCTGCGTGACGTCACATCAGCAACGGGGTTGCCGTATATCTGTCTCACAACTCTTATGGGTTCCAGCCATTTGTACCAAGCCCATCCTCAGGTACACGCCCAGCACTGAAAAATCAGTATTTGGACTCATCAAATGCTATATCTGTCACGGGGCACGATGTGTTTGTTTGATTGGGGCTCAGTGTTCACATTGGCTGGACTATCAGTAGGTTCTTGGGTTTCTTTGTCCACACAGGCATCGTTATCTGAGTCCTCATCGCTCGCATCAGTGTCGTTGAATTGGGTCTGACAGGGTGAGAGTCAGCGTGAGGGGAAACGATGCACCTCTTTGATTGGCGCTTTGGAGGCTGATGTCACTGCTGCACCAAAACTTGATCATCAACAGATCAAGAAACCGGCGGACTCCACGGATGGAAGGTTCTTGGAAGTTACTTAGAAGAAGGGCAGTGAGACTGGTTCCTACATATTTTTGACAAGCCAGAAGTATTTATTTGAGTTATTTTTATACTTACTCTAACAAAAGAAAATAAAAGAAAACTAGTGTGTTGTCCGTGGGGATCCACAGGCTCTAGATTGGGTCAAGGTTTACAAAATAGGTAGCTGACATTTTTCAAGGGTGGTAATAAATTAAGTAAAGTTTCTATAATGACTTGGAATGATGTGTGAGTCCGGAACCTTAGACCTCAACAGTTTTTAGAAGACAAACTCAACCGTTTTATTTCCTGTTAATTACATATTTTTTTCTAGGTTAATTTACTGTCTTAATGTATTTATGAATTGTTTAGGTTCTTGTTATCATATACACACTATTATTATGATTATCATTATTATTATCAGCATTGTAATGATGATCATTATTAATATGTATATGTTTCAGACATGAACGAGCGAAGCGCTTCAGCTTCTCACCATGTCATCGAGGTCCTTCACACTGTTTTTTGAGCAAATGCTTCAGGGGAGCATTAGCATGGCTAAAACCTTTCAGCTCCGCCTCCCCCAGACCGCCACCTTTTTAAACATATTTCTTTTTTTGCCTTTCACCTTCTGGGGGGGGGGGGCTCCACCCCACAGACCCCCCTAATTACAGCCCTCTTAACCCCTGCCACTTTAAGCATTTTTTAATGTAGATTTAAATTAAGTTTTCAGCTAGTTCACAGTCGGGCTGTACAATATGGCCAAATTATCGTATCTCAATTTTGTCATATCAATATGATATATGATATGACTATGATTTGACACAAAGTGCAGCAACAGTGAAAATTAAACCTTCTTAAACAAAACAGTAATAATCCCACACTCATTTTGCACTCATCATAAGGTTAGGATACTGTGCCCTCCAAAAGTATTGGAACACTTGGAATTTCACACATTTATTTTGTTTATGCCATTTTAAATACAAGAAATACAAAAAAAAAAAGAATAAAAACTTCTAAAATTATCTTCCTCAAACTCAAACTGAAAGCGAATCTCTAAAACTTGTTAAAACCTGTAAATAATAATCAGTTTTATTGCCAGTTTTCTTTAGACAAGTCAGGGGATGGAAACATGAACATTTCCAAGTCAGTGAATATGTCTTGGACTTTATTTACATCAATTATGAAGAAATACAAACGTTTCTTTCATTAAAACATCAAATCTAGTCTTTCATCTCAAATGTACTCTCTGTCAAATTGTAGCTGAACTTTCAGGTCTTCTTTTAAGGAAATCCTCCTCTACACCACTTCATCAGGAAGCTGGATTTTAGATTTTTAATTCATTTATATCAGGTTGTAGAGATTTCCTTTCAGTTTGAGTTTAAGGAAGATAACTTTAGATTTATTTATCTAAAGTTGTGACACTGGTGTGTCACTCAGACAGCAAAATTAAGAGGCTATTTAATCAACAGCTGCCTGCTCATTTAAAAATCACTGGAGACACATGCATATATAAGACAACCCGAACTAAAGGAGAAATGCCACTTTTAACAAGCTGGACCTCATTTCTGGCATAAAATACTGCTGTTTACTCATCAATATAACTTTGATGTCATTATTACTCCACGGTTCAAATGACGTGTTCAAATCTTTAACCTTCAAATCTGAGGCAAACATTTTTCTTCTTCTACTAAGGCAGATAAGAACTTTTTGTGATACACAGCAACAACTACTGGACAGGAGGAACCTAGCAGTCAATATGACTCACTGATTTCAAAATGCAGCTCTTTTCAACCAGACGTGCGGTGCCGTGACATATCAATCATCTGTGTCCAATCAAATTTCAGAGGAGTCCAGTGCAATCCTGGCCTCCACTCTAGCGTCACCCATGCCAGAAAATGTTCAACATTTGGCATTTCCTGTTTCACTGTGGACTCAAAGATTTGGCACTTCCTGTTTCAGTGTGAACTTGCCACCAAGTGTTGTGTGGGCCGCTGAAGAGGAGGTACTGCTGGCCCACTACCACCAGAGGGCGCCCTGCTTGGAGTGCGGGCTCCAAGCACGAAAGGGCGCCAGACCCAGAGGAAGTGACAGCTGTCACTCATTACTCCAGCTGTCACTCATCTACACCACTATATAAGCCGGACTGCAACTCCACCTCCCCGCCGAGAAATCGACTACCAGTACCAAGGTAATTTCTCTGCTGACTGACACATTGTGTAACCAACTGAACTTCTGTTGCAGCCGTTTTCCTGAAGTGTTGCCTTGTCTGGAGGATTGGCGTTTGGTGTGACAGTGACGGCTTCACCTCGCACCCCATCCTAGATAAGTGGTTGATCAGGAGCTGCACGAGTGTGTGTGATTTGGAGGTGGAGGTGCTCCCTCCTAACGGTGTCTGGACTGTAAATTACTGAGTGTGCGGACTCACACTCACACATCATCTTTCTGTTTTCTGCCAGCAGTACCAGGGTTGACAGCCGAAGACAGAGGCCACCTGGGGACTCGGGACTTGGCGGCTCCGGTGTTCTTCAGACCGTTGGTGGTGGAGGCCTTGTGGGACGCGGCTTCTCTCTTGTCGGGCGTCTTCTATCTTCGAGCCTGCCCACACGTCACCTGGTGTTTATTGACTGTGAAAATTACGACACATTTCGTTGTGTATTATCACAACATTAAATTGTTACCTTTTGGCTTACTCATTGTCCGTTTATTTGCGCCCCCTGTTGTGGGTCCGTGCTACGACACCCTCCCAACACCAAGTTCCCACGAGATTCTATGAGATTCGTCTGTCAATCCAGGAAGTGTTGATCCAGGAAGTGTTGATTGTATTATTATTATTATTATTATTATTATTTTACTTTTATTTTGTCATTTGATTTTTAAATGGACCACAATAGAAATAAGTGTTTTCACTTCCTTGTGTCATCCTTATATTTTTAATGTATTTACAATTATATTATGTACCCACATTGAACTTACTAAATAAAATCATGCACACACGCTTTTAATATATAGATGATTTACTGTACCCTGCTGGAGTTGGCGTGTGAGTCCAGAATGTAAATATCAATGTCCATTGTTCAGGGTTGTTAGCTAATATATGTAGCTTCTCTAAAAATATTAGTCCTATAAAACATTCAGTTTTGGCGCCATTCATCCTTGACCCAAAATACATAAACATACCAAATAGCAAATTGGCAAATGTCAGCTCTGTCCAGTTTGTGCATGACCAAAATTGCACGCACGCACACACAGCGCATTTCGTCTTTTCTACATTCTGCTGTAAGCAGGTACTTTTTATTTGACACACAAAGAGAGACTGTGGTGGAAGACATTAAAAACACGACACATTTCACTCATGGTATCAAAATGGCACTGAACTCACTCATGGTAACAGCAACGTAACACTTAACTAAACTGACTAAACTAATTGAACTACAAAAACTCAATGAATCAGTAACACTAACAACACTGTTAAACCAACATGAACCACAACAACAACATTTAAAACCCCAAAACCCTGAACTCCCATGGTGCATTGCAGCACAATGTCCATTGTTTATAGTTAGCTAAAATTGCTAATTTCTCAAAAAAAAATCTTAGTGCTTTCAACTTTATGTTTTTGCAGCATTCATCCTTGACCCAAAACACATCAGCACAGCAAACACCAAAAGTCCCAGCTCTCCCTGATTTTTCTGTGTTCAAAGCCACACACACACACACACACACACACACACACACACACACACACACACACACACACACACACACACACACACACACACACACACACACACACACACACACACACACACACACACACACACACACAGGCCACTTGGCTATTGTAATATAGATAAACAAGTGAGATGGGAAAATTGGAAGTTTTTGAAGTAACTGCCTAATAGTTCTGGACACTAACAGTTGTGCACATGTGTATGTTCCTCTGAGAAAGACAAAACTCCTTTGTTCCACTGTTCACGTTTGGGGTTTATGATGGTGTTATTTCACACGTGATGTCAACAGGTGAGTATAATAGGGATTTGGTACAAAACAGTATTCAGTATTTACACACACACACACACACACACACACACACACACACACACACACACACACACACACACACACACACACACACACACACACACACACACACACACACACACACAGTGTTATTATGGTTGGTTGTAAATATTTGTGTGGTCCTTGTTGGACTTTGTCCAGAGTCTGAGTGATCCGTCTGAGTGCACTGAGACACAGAGACGCACAGAATCAGTGACAGACGTCATTCAAGCAGAACTGATGGACTTAATGGCTGATTAGACTTCACACCAATATTTCCAAATGCTTAACAGGCATGAAGCATTTTCCAATCTGGCACCCCAGTGTGATTTGAAGAGTCTAAAGTCTAAAGAACACAAAAGTCCAAAATTGTTGGAAAAAATGTCTCGTATCATTTCAGGATGATAGAGAACACCATTTTTCCTTTGTTTTTATTTGTAAAATGCATGTTCAGTATTAACGACTTCTGCATTACTGAGGACAATTATTAATTTCTCACATTCTGGGAAGATCAATAATTGATGCAAAAACACAACAACTTCAGAAACTTTGTATTTTAACATGTCAAAGGACACGTTGTCACACAGTCATCAGCCCCCAGAAAGACGAGATGAGTGAAAACATTATTCACATTGATTTTCAGGGTTGATGTGTTTGAGGATTAAGGAAAAGTTGAATTTTTGTGTTCACCTCACAACTGTCATTGACTCTATTATGTCTTTAATAATATTTTCCTGGTTATCTGTGTTGCTTAGCATAAAAATAATGGAGGTTTTCCATTCATGCAATGTTAAGAATATTTGCACAAGTGCGTGCGCGCACACGTCCACCCTCTTTAGCACAGCTGCTATGAGACAAGTGGTGTCATGTGATTTCTGTCCATATATGTATGTCGTAAATAATCTGCATGTATCATTCTCCAGAAACATGTTGCCCCCTGTGTCTTTTTTCACAACAGACACATTTTATTTTGTTCAGCTGATCTCAGTGCTTTTAAGTTGAAAAACCCTGAACTTTTCTGAAAGACACTTTGACATTTCTGCAGTGCCTTTTTAGGCAACTGGGAGGAGACATTAATTTCTGATGAGTGAACCCAAAAAACTCATCTTTGATAGCAGACTGGACATATGTAATGTTCCTGCTGAGGGTGAGTACTTTTAAGCACTGTACATAGGAGCTAATCCTATGTACAGCTAATCCTGTGAAGTCGACTGGCCATTAGCGATTCAATACAGGTGAGACAGAGGCAGAGGCAAGATGATGTGGTTATGTGGATTTTAATTTTTGATATATTTGGGGTTTTTTTTACAAAAAAGAAACAGTGCATAAAGTGCAACGTGCCCAGATGGGTGGGTAGTGTAGTCTGTTTCCCAGCAGCCAACCAGAGTGAGCTTCCAGGCGCCTTTTTATCTGGTCTGGCTGATTTGGTTGAACCATTAGAATCTAAAAAGGTAAGAACTGAAAAAACTAACTCATAAAACCTGTTTGAAAAACCTCCACAGCTTTAACTCAACCAAAACCATTTAAAAGCCCACCATCTCTGTACATAAAACCCTGAAACCAAACACATCTGCTAACTAAAATCCATAAGCCAATAAACCCCTTAACCTGTCTCCCCCCTCACATTCTCCTGCCCTGTCTGGCCAGGAACCTTTATCAAGGGGACGTGTTTCTGGTGGGCCTCTTGGCCACCTGGTCACAAGACAGAAGGTAAGTGAGACAGATTACAACTATTAACTAAAACACCGAAATACACATCAACACATACACCAAACACTAAAACAACCTAAAACATATTGCACAACATTTAAGCACTTCCCAATTACAATTGATTGGTGACCTAAAGTCTCCCTCGCTCCTCCAGGGCCCACTGCCTCCAAATCTACACAATGGATGAAAAAAAGACATTATTCAATAAAATTTATATTTCGTTAAAACCAATCGTGTGCAAATTATTCAAATATGCAAAAAGTTGTTAAAGTGCTGAGTGCAGTCCATTGTGCAAATGTGCATCAAAGTGCTTAGTGAACAGAGTAAATGTGCAAGTATGAAGTCACTTCGTAACAAATTGGTTATTTGTTACACTGTAGCTGTTTATGTTTGTCACAGAAACAAATCCAGACAGCAGGGTTTGTTTGCTCACTGACAAAACTGGGATGAGGTGTTTGTGTTTTCTGAATGCTTTTTCCCCAGGAAAACTGTGTAGACACAGTTGTTTACATTGTCATGTAACAGTCTGTTTGTTTGTTTGTTTGTTTTTTATCATGCCTTTTTTGCCTGTGTCATCTGCTTCATTCCAGGGTCTGCAGGGGCAGCCAGTCTGCTCTGTGTCGGTCTGATGCTATCAGGTCGAAGACGTGCAGCAGACTGGGTTCTGCTTAGTACTTGGTTGGAAGACCTCTTCAGAAGACAAAGGGCTGTGTGCATTTCTCCACATACAACTGGAGTAGCATCAGGAAGGGCATCCGACATCAATCTTGTGCCGTAGTCTCAATGCAGATCTGTCTTGTATCTGCTGTGGTGACTGTGTACTAAACGACAACTAATCAACAACAACATCAACAGCCATCAACAACAACAACACCGACAACAGCAAACAACAACCCAAACACCATCAACACTGCCAACACCAACACCATCAACAACACCCACAACACCCATCAACAACACAGACAACAGCAAACAGCAACCTAAACACCATCAACACTGCCAACACCAACACATCAACAATACCCACAACACCATTAACAGCAAACAACATCAACAGCACCAACACCACCCACAACACCACCAACAACACCAACGTCAACAACACCAACAATACCAACACCATCAACAACAACAACAACAACACCATCAACAACACCCACAACACTGTCATCATCAACAACACTCACAACACCATCAACAACAACACCAACACCATCAACAACACCAAGACCATCAAAAGCACCCACAACACCCATAAACAACACCGACACAACAAACAACAACACCATCAACAATGCCAACACCAACACCACCAACAACAACAAACATCAGCAGCACCAACACCACCCACAACACCAACAATACCAACACCATCACCACCAACAACACCATCAACAACACCCACAACACTATCAACACCATCAACAACACCCACAACACCATCAGCAACAACACCAGCAAACAACACCAACACCATCAGCAACACTAACACAAACAACACCATCAATGATGCCAACATCAACACCAGCAACAGCGCCTACAACATCATCAACAACAACAACAACACTGACAACAGCAAACAACACCAACACCATCAACAACACCAACACCATCAACAGCACCCACAACACCCATCAACAACGCAGACAACAGCAAACAGCAACCTAAACACCATCAACACTGCCAACACCAACACATCAACAATACCCACAACACCATTAACAGCAAACAACATCAACAGCACCAACACCACCCACAACACCACCAACAACACCAACGTCAACAACACCAACAATACCAACACCATCAACAACAACAACAACAACACCATCAACAACACCCACAACACTGTCATCATCAACAACACTCACAACACCATCAACAACAACACCAACACCATCAACAACACCAAGACCATCAAAAGCACCCACAACACCCATAAACAACACAGACACAACAAACAACAACACCATCAACAATGCCAACACCAACACCATCAACAACAACAAACAACATCAGCAGCACCAACACCACCCACAACACCAACAATACCAACACCATCACCACCAACAACACCATCAACAACACCCACAACACTATCAACACCATCAACAACACCCACAACACCATCAGCAACAACACCAGCAAACAACACCAACACCATCAGCAACACTAACACAAACAACACCATCAATGATGCCAACATCAACACCAGCAACAGCGCCTACAACATCATCAACAACAACAACACTGACAACAGCAAACAACAACAACACCATCAACAAACCAACACCATAAACAACACCAAGACCATCAACAGCGCCCACAACACCCATCAACAACAACACCAATACCAGCAAACACTAACACCATCAACAATACAAACACCAACACCATCAATACCCACAACACCATCTACAACACCAACCCCAGCAAACAACACCCACAACAGCAAACAACACCAACAGCACCAACACCACCCACAACACCAACAACACCGACATCAACACCATCAAGAACACCAACAACAACACCCACAACGCCATCAACAACAACACAGACACCAGCAAACAATACCAACAACACTAACAACACCGTCAACAATGCAAACACCATCAACAATAGCCACAACACCATTTACAACACCAGCAAACAACACCCACACCATTAACAGCACCAACAACAGCAAACACCAGCATCATCAACAGCACCAACACCACCCCCAACACCAACAACAACACCAACATCAACAACACCAACACCATCAACACCCACACCATCAACAACACCAACTTCAACAGCAACACCCACAACAACACCATCAGCAACAACAACACCAACAACAGAAGCTCTTGGGACTCTGGCAAGGGTGGTCGCATCTCCTTTCTCCTCTCTCTTCTGCTATCTCTGCTCCAACCTTCAAAGTCCCTACTTCACCAGACTGTGAATTCTTCAGACTATATTGGATTAACTTTGTAATTGAGCAGCTGGTCTCTGAACACTATTGACACCATTTTTTTTTTCAACAAGGAAATCAGGGCTGGGGGACCCTGCATGTCCAGATGGAACCTACCCTGCGGGCTATGTTCTCGATGCCTGGGAGAAATGGCGTGTTGCGTGCTTGGTACCACTCTCTGTGGAGGACGTTGAAGATTTATTTATATTTGGTTTTATCGTAGGAGGGCTGGTACCTATTGGTTATGTGCTGCCCTGACCTACTGGAGAATCGGCAAGATGGCTGCTACCAGAACCATGACCCCTCATCATGATGAATGAGTTGGGCAAGGTGGTACATTCTCAGACTGTGTTAAACCTTGAACTCAGATGTAAATTGGATAACATCTCAGAGCAAATGTACGCCTTGCAAAGGAAGATGTTGGAGACCAGGGAATACTGGTTGGTTAGAGGAGTTGCAAATGTGCTTCCTCTGCTCAACTCTAAACATGACAGGCTTATCAGCCTCTGAAGGTAAAAACGCCCCACTATTTTCCTCCAGAAGAATTTCTATGGCCTTGTTGAACCATTCCACTGCCCTCTTATCTTCTGCCCTCCCTAAAAGTCAGTCTGTTGTTGTCAAGGCAACTCCACACATTATGCACACACTGACAGAAACCGATACAAACTAATCTGACTGATACAAACTCATCTCATCTGCACTTATGACGCACACCCCATCTCCCCCCCACCTCTATCACACCCCACATCCGCCCTGCTGCTCCCCCCAAGCTCGCAGCCACACATGACACGCCTTCACCCCCCCCCCCCCAATTCACATTGCCTCAATTTGGATGATGGACTGTCTTAAAGTTTAATGTACATAAGCAATCAAATGTATATGTATGGGTGTTTTAATTCTGATGTGTGCCATTATTACGTTCAACTTGTAATAATTGTGGATTAATTGTATTTTTGTCTGAGGTAATTGTGTGGGAAGAAATTTTGTTGCACTTGTTGTAATGACAATAAATCTATCTATCTATCTATCTATCTATCTATCTATCTATCTATCTATCTATCTATCTATCTATCTATCTATCTATCTATCTATCTATCTATCTATCTATCTATCTATCTATCTATCTATCTATCTATCTATCAGCAAACATCACCACCATCAACACCATCATCAACAGTAAACTACAACAACACCAACAACAGGGTCTGTACGACCCTTTCTGTTAAGGTTGACCCAGGAACGGACAGATAGGGCCCAATGTGCAGACACAGCCTGGAGACAGAGAATGGATTTTACACTTTTATTTTGAGCGATATGCAGGCAGGCTTGGCTGGAGTGGTATGATGGCAGAGGACAGGAACAACTGGGAAAGGCAGGCAGAGGAGTTGAATATGGGTGGACTGTGTGTAGCAGATCTGAAGTACAGAGTTTCAGAAAGACAAACACCAAAATGACAAAACATGAATAAATCTTCAGTAATAAGGACATAAGTACCACAATGGAGACTGTAAGATCTGGCAGCATCTGGATGTCTGAACCTCGATTAAATTCTGCAGAGGCTGGATTGCAGATTGGCTGCAGGTGAGCAGACACAGCAGCTGCTGAGGAGGGAACACAGAGTCCCCACCGAGCAACACAGAGACAGACTGAGACAAAGAAGACACATCAGGAAGGGCAAATGACAAGACACATAAGGAAAAGGGAAG
Organism: Thalassophryne amazonica; assembly: GCF_902500255.1. Lineage (NCBI taxonomy): Eukaryota > Metazoa > Chordata > Actinopteri > Batrachoidiformes > Batrachoididae > Thalassophryne > Thalassophryne amazonica. Next base: position 97,606,000 of record NC_047116.1, on the reverse strand, counting down.
GCAACAGCCTGAACCCTAACACTTTCTGCCAGCGAGCATCACTGATGGCTGGACTTTGGTACCTCAGGACGGCCCTGTCCAACAGACACACCTGCTCACTCATTTCAGCCCTCCCAGTCTTTTGCCATTGCCTGCGAGGGCGTGGTCACGGGTGGCCCCCGGGGGAGGTGCCCTCTGATTTTACCACCTCTGCCTCTGTCAGTGCTCCTGTTAACAAACGGAACTTCATAATTGCTCCAGTGTCTGCAAAACCAGATGGTTTGCTGATGGAACCAATGAGCCTGAGGACGGCGTGGACGCGATGTCAGTGTGTTGATTGTAAAAGCTGAGACAGTGTGGCAGGTCTTCAGCTCCTGTTGTCCTGATAAACAGCTGGACATGGCTCTCTCTGAGTTCAACGTGGGTAGCTGAGAGTTTGAGTAAATCCTGTGATGGGTGAAATCACTACAATCGCCCTCATGCATCTTTCATGTCCCAGTCCGGATGAGTTATTCCAGGGTTCAGAGAAATGCTGAAGGTGATCCATTTTTCATCACAGCAGCTGTTTGCTTCCTTGTATTGAAGAACTTGGCTGACAAAGACCCAGATTGGAAGAGACAAATCTGAGTTTGTGCCATTTTTAATTCACGCGGTGTTCAGCTGAATGAGCTGTTGTTGTTTCTGCAGCGGGCGTGGACCTTCACGCTACATTAATTCACCCTCTCACACACATGTGTCGTCCAATCAAAGAAATGAAGTCACACTCCCTCCAGCTCCTGAAGCAACATCTGAACGTGTTCTGGTCCAGTCCTCTGAGGGTCCTGCGGTGGCTATTTGACTCACCGAATGTGTGCTGTTTAGTTGTTTGGTTTTGTTTGTTTGTTGTTTGTCTGCGGTGCATTAACGTTGATGTAGGATGTCGCCGTGCCACCAACCGTCCAGCTGTCTCGTCAGCCTGTTTGTCCTCTGGGACGTCTCCATATGACTGTGTTTCTTCATGAACAACCTTCTGTCCAAGTGGACAACAGCAAGAGGCACCGATATCAAACACAAGCACACACACACACCCTAGGATCGCTGCCTCTGATTCAGGGGATCCTGGTTAATGCGCACCTGAGCCACTGCAGCAGGAGGTCACAGGTGTGCCAGCCATCACCGCACAGCCTCCCCTCTGCTGCTGCATTATGGGTAATAACAGTTAGCATCAACAGCTGTGCCCGTGGTCCTTCCTTCCCTTCACCTCTAATGTCCTTTAATCATCCCTCTATCAGGCCTAATAGCGTGCGGCGGTGCCCTCACAGCTGTGTGAGGAGCCCCGGGTATTCACACAGCTGCCAATCAGCTTCGCCAGGAAACACAAACACACGAGATGTCTGTCCCACTCTGACAGTGTCACCGAGCTGCCGCGCTTCAGGAAAAAAAATCATCCAAAGCCCAAAACAGAAAAGGTTGGGACGGTACGGAAAAATGCATCAATAAACAAACAAGCAAACAAACAAATAAATAAATGAATGAATAAATAATGCAGTGATCCTGACATTTACTCTGACTTGTGTTTCATTGCAGACAGTTAACTTTAATTAACTGCGCGCTATAAAGCATTAGTAAAGCATTTATAATGTGTAAGTAAATAATTAACTACTTGTAAAACATTTATAAAGCATTCTTTTTTATTAGCTACACATTGGTAAGAACATAAATAGATGGCTTAATAATTATTAATAACAAAATATGCAATGTCTTTATAAAACATTTATAAATGCTTTTTTAATTCTCTATAAACCATTTAAGAAAAGTTTATCATTAATAGTTCATCATTTATAAAGGTAAAATCAGACACTATTTATTAGTGATAAAAAATACTTTACAAATCATATTTTTATTGTCTTTACATTTTTTTCCTCACAAATTATTAAGCCTTTACTAAGTATTAAGAAAACCATTAGTTGGTGCTCAATGTATCAGTTATAACATTTGTAAATATTGCATTAACTACTGATCCTTAATCCTCAATACTTTATGTATGATTTGTTAATAATGTACTAAGCTCAAGTCTCTTTCCCATGACTATACGTATTCAGTTTAAAGACTTTATCAATGTTGTATAGAGTCACACTAAGATCGACTCAGTGTCGAGTGCTATAGTCACACTGAGATCGACTCAGTGTCGAGTGCTATAGTCACACGGAGATCGCCTCAGTGTTGAGTGTTACAGTCACACTGAGATCACAATTTCGAGTGTTACAGTAACACTGAGATCGACACAAAATCGAGTGTTACAGTCACACTGAGATTGACTGTCGAGTGTTACAGTCACACTGAGATCGACTCAGTGTCGAGTGCTATAGTCACACTGAGATCGACTCGATGTGGAGAGTTGTAGTCACAGTGAGATTGAATCGATGTGGAGAGTTGTAGTGACACCGAGCTCAACTCGATGTGGAGCGTCATAGTCACACTGAGATCGACTCAATGTCGAGCGTTATAGTTACACTGAGATCGACTCGATGTGGAGAGTTGTAGTCACACTGAGATTGACTCAATGTCGAGCGTTATAGTCACACTGAGATCGACTCGATGTGGAGCATTAGAGTCACACTGAGATTGACTCAAAGTGGAGAGTTGTAGTCACACTGAGATTGACTCGATGTGGAGAGTTGTAGTCACACTGAGATCAACTCGATGTGGAGCATTAGAGTCACACTGAGATCGACTCAATGTCGAGTGTTACAGTTACACTGAGTTTGACTCAGTGTCAAGTGTTACAGTCACACTGAGATCGACACAATGTCGAGTGTTATAATCACACGGAGATCGCCTCAGTGTCGAGTGTTACAGTCACACTGAGATCACAATTTCGAGTGTTACAGTACCACTGAGATCGACACAAAATCGAGTGTTACAGTCACACTAAGACTGAATAAGTGTCGAGTGTCACACTGAGATCACCACAACGTTGAGTGTTAGTCACACTGAGATCAACTCAATGCGGAGGATTATAGTCAAACTGAGATCGACTCAGTGTCGAGTGTTACAGTCACACTGAGATCGACACAATGTCAAGTGTTACAGTCACACTGAGAGCGACACAATGTCGAGTGTTATAGTCACACGGAGATCGACTCAATGTCAAGTGTTACAGTGACACTGAGATCGACACAAAGTCGAGTGTTACAGTCATACTGAGATCGACTCATTGTCGAGTGTTACAGTCACAATGAGATCACCACAACGTCGAGTGTTACAGTCACACTGAGAGCGACACAATGTCGAGTGTTATAGTCACACTGAGATCGCCACAATGTTGTGTTATAGTCACACGGAGATCGACTCAGTGTCAAGTGTTACAGTGACACTGAGATCGACACAAAGTCGAGTGTTACAGTCACACTGAGATCGACAAAACGTTGAGCGTTACAGTCACACTGAGATTGACTGTGTCGAGTGTTACAGTCACACTGAGATCGACACAATGTCGAGTGTTATAGTCACACGGAGATCGCCTCAGTGTCGAGTGTTACAGTCACACTGAGATCACAATTTCGAGTGTTAACAGCAACACTGAGATCGACACAAAATCGAGTGTTATAATCACATGGAGATCGCCTCAGTGTAGAGTGTTACAGTCACACTGAGATCACAATTTCGAGTGTTACAGTACCACTGAGATCGACTCAGTGTCAAGTGTTACAGTGACACTGAGATCGACACAATGTCGAGTGTTATAATCACACGGAGATCGCCTCAGTGTCGAGTGTTACAGTCACACTGAGATCACAATTTCGAGTGTTACAGTACCACTGAGATCGACACAAAATCGAGTGTTACAGTCACACTGAGACTGAATAAGTGTCGAGTGTCACACTGAGATCACCACAACGTTGAGTGTTAGTCACACTGAGATCAACTCAATGTGGAGGATTATAGTCAAACTGAGATCGACTCAGTGTCGAGTGTTACAGTCACACTGAGATCCACACAATGTCAAGTGTTACAGTCACACTGAGATTGACTAAGTGTCGAGTGTTACAGTCATACTGAGATCGACACAAAGTCGAGTGTTAGTCACACTGAGATTGACTCAATGTCAAGTGTTACAGTGACACTGAGATCGACACAAAGTCGAGTGTTACAGTCACACTGAGATTGACTCATTGTCGAGTGTTACAGTCACACTGAGATCAGCTCAATGTGGAGTGTTAAAGTCACACTGAGATCGACTCAGTGTCGAGTGTTACAGTTACATTGAGAGCGACTCAGTGTCAAGTGTTGCAGTCACACTGAGATCACCACAAGGTCGAGTGTTACAGTCACACTGAGAGCGACACAATGTCGAGTGTTACAGTCACACTGAGATCGCCACAATGTCGTGTTATAGTCACACTGAGATCGACTCAGTGTCAAGTGTTACAGTGACACTGAGATCGACAAAAAGTCGAGTGTTACAGTCACACTGAGATTGAGTCAGTGTCGAGTGTTACAGTCACACTGAGATTGAGTCAGTGTCGAGTGTTACAGTCACACTGAGATCGCCACAATGTCGTGTTATAGTCACACGGAGATCGATTCAGTGTCAAGTGTTACAGTGACACTGAGATTGACACAAAGTCGAGTGTTACAGTCACACTGAGATCGACAAAAGGTCGAGTGTTATAGTCACACGGAGATCGCCTCAGTGTCGAGTGTTACAGTCACACTGAGATCACAATTTCGAGTGTTACAGTAACACTGAGATCACAATTTCGAGTGTTACACTAACACTGAGATCGACACAAATTCGAGTGTTACAGTCACACTGAGATCGGCACAATGTCAAGTTTTACAGTCACACTGAGATCACCACAACGTCGAGTGTTAGTCACACTGAGATCAACTCAATGTGGAGGATTATAGTCAAACTGATATTGACTCAGTGTCGAGTGTTACAGTCACACTGAGATCGACTCATTGTCGAGTGTTACAGTCACACTGAGATCACCACAATGTCGAGTGTCATAGTCACACTTAGATCAGCTCAATGTGGAGTGTTACAGTCACACTGAGATCGACTCAGTGTCAAGTGTTACAGTCACACTGAGATCGACACAAAGTCAAGTGCTACAGTCACACTGAGATCGACACAAAGTCGAGTGTTACAGTCACACTGAGATTGACTCAGTTTTGAGTGATACAGTCACACTGAGATCGAGACAAAGGTCGAGTGTTATAGTCACACGGAGATCGACTCAGTGTCGAGTGTTACAGTCACACTGAGATCGAGACAAAGGTCGAGTGTCATAGTCACATGGAGATCGACTAAGTGTCGAGTGTTACAGTCACACTGAGATCGACACAAAGTCGAGTGTTACAGTCACACTGAGATCAATTCAATGTTGAGTGTTATAGTCACACTGAAATCGACTCAGTGTCGAGTGTTACAGTCACACTGAGATCGACACAATTTCAAGTGTTACAGTCACACTGAGATCGACACAATGTCGAGTGTTACAGTCACACTGAGATCGCCACAATGTCAAGTGTTACAGTCACACTGAGATCGACTCAGTGTCGAGTGTTACAGTCACACTGAGATCGCCACAATGTTGAGTGTTATAGTCACACTGAGATCGACTCAGTGTCGAGTGTTACAGTCACACTGAGATCGACACAAAGGTCGAGTGTTACAGTCACACTGAGATCGACTCAGTGTCGAGTGTTACGAGTCACACTGGATCAGACTCATGTGGAGTGTTATAGTCACACTGAGATCGACTCAGTGTCAAGTGTTACAGTTACACTGAGATCGACACAAAGTCGAGTGTTACAGTCACACTGAGATCGACTCAGTGTGGAGTGTTACAGTCACACTGAGATCGACTCAGTGTGGAGTGTTACAGTCACACTGAGATCGACTCAGTGTGAGTGTTATAGTCACACGGAGATCGACTCAATGTCAAGTGTTACAGTGACACTGAGATCGAGACAAAGTCGAGTGTTACAGTCACACTGAGATCGACTCATTGTCGAGTGTTATAGTCACACTGAGATCGACTCAGTGTCGAGTGATGCAGTCACACTGAGATCGACTCAGTGTCGAGTGATGCAGTCACACTGAGATCGACTCAGTGTCGAGTGTTACAGTCACACTGAGATCGACACAAAGTCGAGTGTTACAGTCACACTGAGATCGACACAAAGTCGAGTGCTACAGTCACACTGAGATTGACTCAGTCTTGAGTGTTACAGTCACACTGAGATCGAGACAAAGGTCGAGTGTTATATTCACACGGAGATCGACTCAGTGTCGAGTGTTACAGTGACACTGAGATCACCACAATGTCGAGTGTTATAGTCACACGGAGATCGACACAAAGTCGATTGTTACAGTCACACTGAGATCGACTCATTGTCGAGTGTTACAGTCACACTGAGATCAGCTCAATGTGGAGTGTTAAAGTCACACTGAGATCGACTCAATGTCGAGTGTTACAGTTACAATGAGATCGACTCAGTGTCAAGTGTTACAGTCACACTGAGATCACCACAATGTCGAGTGTTATAGTCACACGGAGATCGACACAAAGTTGAGTGTTACAGTCACACTGAGATCGATACAACATTGAGTGTTACAGTCACACTGAGATTGACTCAGTGTCGAGTGTTAGACACACTGAGATTGACACAAAGTCGAGTGTTACAGTCACAGTGAGATTGACTCAGTGTCAAGTGTTACAGTCACACTGAGATCGACTCAGTGTCGAGTGTTATAGTCACACTGAGATTGACACGATGTTGAGTGTTATAGTCACACTGAGATCGACTCAGTGTCGAGTGCTATAGTCACACTGAGATCGACTCAGTGTCGAGTGTTACAGTCACACTGAGATCGACACGATGTTGAGTGTTACAGTCACACTGAGATCGACTCAGTGTCGAGTGTTATAGTCACACTGAGATCGACTCAGTGTCAAGTGTTACAGTCACACTGAGATCGACTCAGTGTCGAGTGTTATAGTCACACTGAGATCGACTCAGTGTCAAGTGTTACAGTCACACTGAGATCGACTCAGTGTCGAGTGTTACAGTTACACTGAGATCGACACAAAGTCGAGTGTTACAGTCACACTTAGATCGACTCAGTGTCGAGTGTTACAGTGACACTGAGATCACCACAATGTCGAGTGTTATAGTCACACGGAGATCGACACAAAGTCGATTGTTACAGTCACACTGAGATCGACTCATTGTCGAGTGTTACAGTCACACTGAGATCAGCTCAATGTGGAGTGTTAAAGTCACACTGAGATCGACTCAATGTCGAGTGTTACAGTTACAATGAGATCGACTCAGTGTCAAGTGTTACAGTCACACTGAGATCGACTCAGTGTCAAGTGTTACAGTCACACTGAGATCGACTCAGTGTCGAGTGTTACAGTCACACTGAGATCGACTCAGTGTCGAGTGTTACAGTCACACTGAGATTGACTCAGTGTTGAGTGTTACAGTCACACTGAGATTGACTCAGTGTTGAGTGTTACAGTCACACTGAGATTGACTCAGTGTTGAGTGTTGCAGTCACACTGAGATTGACACAAAGGTCGAGTGTTACAGTCACACTGAGATCACAATGTTGAGTATTACAGTAACACTGAGATCGACACAAAGTCGAGTGTTACAGTCACACTGAGATTGACTCAGTGTTGAGTGTTTGAGTATTACAGTCACACTGAGATCGACATGATGTTGAGTGTTATAGTCACACTGAGATCGACTCAGTGTCGAGTGTTATTGTCACACTGAGATCGGACTCAGTGTTAAGTGTTACAGTCACACTACTGAGATCGACATGTCGAGTGTTATCACACTGAGATCGACAGTGTCGAGTGTTACAGTCACACTGAGATTGACTCAGTGTTGAGTGTTACAGTCACACTGAGATCGACACAAAGTCGAGTGTTACAGTCACACTGAGATCGACATAAAGTCGAGTGTTACAGTCACACTGAGATGAACTCAATGTGGAGGATTATAGTCAAACTGAGATCGACTCAGTGTCGAGTGTTACAGTCACACTGAGATCGCCACAATGTCAAGTGTTAGTCACACTGAGATCGCCACAATGTCAAGTGTTAGTCACACTGAGAGCGACACAATGTCGAGTGTTACAGTCACACTGAGATCGCCACAATGTCAAGTGTTATAGTCACACTTAGATTGACTCAGTGTCGAGCGTTACAGTCACACTGAGATCGCCACAATGTCGAGTGTTATAGTCACAGGGAGATCGACTCAATGTCAAGTGTTACAGTGACACTGAGATCAACACAAAGTCGAGTGTTACAGTCACACTGAGATCGACTCATTGTCGAGTGTTACAGTCACACTGAGATCAGCTCAATGTGGAGTGTTAAAGTCACACTGAGATCGACTCAATGTCGAGTGTTACAGTTACATTGAGATCGACTCAGTCTCAAGTGTTGCAGTCACACTGAGATCACCACAACGTCGAGTGTTACAGTCACACTGAGATTGACTCAGTGTTGAGTGTTACAGTCACACTGAGATTGACTCAGTGTCGAGTGTTATAGTCACACTGAGATCGACTCAGTGTCGAGTGTTACAGTCACACTGAGATCGACACAAAGTCGAGTGTTACAGTCACACTGAGATCGACTCAGTGTTGAGTGTTACAGTCACACTGAGATCGACACGATGTTGAGTGTTACAGTCACACTGAGATCGACTCAGTGTCGAGTGTTACAGTCACACTGAGATCGACACAAAGTCGAGTGTTACAGTCACACTGAGATTGACTCAGTGTCAAGTGTTACAGTCACACTGAGATCGACTCAGTGTCGAGTGTTATAGTCACACTGAGATCGACTCAGTGTCGAGTGTTACAGTCACACTGAGATCGACTCAGTGTCGAGTGTTACAGTCACACTGAGATCGACACAAAGTCGAGTGTTACAGTCACACTTAGATTGACTCAGTGTTGAGTGTTACAGTCACACTGAGATCGACACGATGTTGAGTGTTATAGTCACACTGAGATCGACTCAGTGTCGAGTGTTATAGTCACACTGAGATCGACTCAGTGTCGAGTGTTACAGTCACACTGAGATCGACTCAGTGTCGAGTGTTATAGTCACACTGAGATCGACTCAGTGTCAAGTGTTACAGTCACACTGAGATCAACTCAGTGTCGAGTGTTACAGTTACACTGAGATCGACACAAAGTCGAGTGTTACAGTCACACTGAGATTGACTCAGTGTTGAGTGTTACAGTCACACTGAGATTGACTCAGTGTTGAGTGTTACAGTCACACTGAGATTGACTCAGTGTTGAGTGTTACAGTCACACTGAGATTGACACAAAGGTCGAGTGTTACAGTCACACTGAGATTGACACAAAGGTCGAGTGTTACAGTCACACTGAGATTGACTCAGTGTTGAGTGTTACAGTCACACTGAGATCGACATGATGTTGAGTGTTATAGTCACACTGAGATCGACTCAGTGTCGAGTGTTATAGTCACACTGAGATCGACTCAGTGTCAAGTGTTACAGTCACACTGAGATTGACTCAGTGTCGAGTGTTACAGTCACACTGAGATCGACACAAAGTCGAGTGTTACAGTCACACTGAGATTGAGTCAGTGTTGAGTGTTACAGTCACACTGAGATCGACACAAAGGTCGAGTGTTATAGTCACACTGAAATCGACACAATGTCAAGTGTTACAGTCACACTGAGAGCGTCACAATGTCGAGTGTTACAGTCACACTGAGATTGCCACAATGTCTGGTGTTATAGTCACACGGAGATCGACTCAATGTCAAGTGTTACAGTGACACTGAGATCGACACAATGTCAAGTGTTACAGTCACACTGAGAGCATCACAATGTCGAGTGTTATAGTCACAATGAGATCGCCACAATGTCGTGTTATAGTCACACGGAGATCGATTCAGTGTCAAGTGTTGCAGTCACACTGAGATCACCACAATGTCGAGTGTTATAGTCACACGGAGATCGACTCAATGTCAAGTGTTACAGTGTCACTGAGATCGACACAAAGTCGAGTGTTACAGTCACACTGAGATCAACTCATTGTCGAGTGTTATAGTCACACTGAGATTGACTCAGTGTCGAGTGTTACAGTCACACTGAGATCAACTCAGTGTCGAGTGTTACAGTCACACTGAGATCGACTCAGTGTCGAGTGTTACAGTCACACTGAGATCGACTCAGTGTCGAGTGTTACAGTCACACTGAGATCGACACAAAGTCGAGTGTTACAGTCACACTGAGATCGACTCAGTGTTGAGTGTTACAGTCACACTGAGATCGACACGATGTTGAGTGTTATAGTCACACTGAGATCGACTCAGTGTCGAGTGTTATAGTCACACTGAGATCGACTCAGTGTCGAGTGTTATAGTCACACTGAGATCGACTCAGTGTCAAGTGTTACAGTCACACTGAGATCAACTCAGTGTCGAGTGTTACAGTTACACTGAGATCGACACAAAGTCGAGTGTTACAGTCACACTGAGATTGACTCAGTGTTGAGTGTTACAGTCACACTGAGATTGACTCAGTGTTGAGTGTTACAGTCACACTGAGATTGACTCAGTGTTGAGTGTTACAGTCACACTGAGATTGACACAAAGGTCGAGTATTACAGTAACACTGAGATCGACACAAAGTCGAGTGTTACAGTCACACTGAGATTGACTCAGTGTTGAGTGTTACAGTCACACTGAGATCGACATGATGTTGAGTGTTATAGTCACACTGAGATCGACTCAGTGTCGAGTGTATAGTCACACTGAGATCGGACTCAGTTTGTCAAGTATTACAGTCACACTGAGATTGACTCAGTGCGAGGTGTTACAGTCACACTGAGATCGACACAAAGTCGAGTGTTACAGTCAACTGAGATTGAGTCAGTGTGAGTGTTACAGTCACACTGAGATCGACACAAAGGTCGAGTGTTATAGTCACCACTGAATCGACACAATGTCAAGTGTTACAGTCACACTGAGAGGTCACAATGTCGAGTGTTACAGTCACACTGAGATTGCCACAAGTCTGGTGTTATAGTCACACGGAGATCGACTCAATGTCAAGTGTTACAGTGACACTGAGATCGACACAATGTCAAGTGTTACAGTCACACTGAGAGCATCACAATGTCGAGTGTTATAGTCACAATGAGATCGCCACAATGTCGTGTTATAGTCACACGGAGATCGATTCAGTGTCAAGTGTTGCAGTCACACTGAGATCACCACAATGTCGAGTGTTATAGTCACACGGAGATCGACTCAATGTCAAGTGTTACAGTGTCACTGAGATCGACACAAAGTCGAGTGTTACAGTCACACTGAGATCAACTCATTGTCGAGTGTTATAGTCACACTGAGATCGACTCAGTGTCGAGTGTTACAGTCACACTGAGATCGCCACAATGTCGAGTGTTATAGTCACACGGAGATCGACTCAATGTCAAGTGTTACAGTGACACTGAGATCGACACAAAGTCGAGTGTTACAGTCACACTGAGATCGACTCAGTGTCGAGTGTTACAGTCACACTGAGATCGACACAAAGTCGAGTGTTACAGTCACACTGAGATCGACTCAGTGTCGAGTGTTACAGTCACACTGAGATCGACACAAAGTCGAGTGTTACAGTCACACTGAGATTGACTCAGTTTTGAGTGTTAGTCACACTGAGATCGAGACAAAGGTCGACTGTTATAGTCACACGGAGATCGACTCAGTGTTGAGTGTTACAGTCACACTGAGATCACAATGTCGAGTGTTACAGTAACACTGAGATCGACACAAAATCGAGTGTTACAGTCACACTGAGATTGACTAAGTGTCGAGTGTTACAGTCATACTGAGATCGACACAAAGTCGAGTGTTACAGTCACACTGAGATTGACTCAGTGTCGAGTGTCATAGTCACATGGAGATCGACTCAGTGTCAAGTGTTACAGTGACATAAAGTCGAGTGTTATAGTCAAACTGAGATCGACTCAGTGTCGAGTGTTACAGTCACACTGAGATCGCCACAATGTCGAGTGTTACAGTCACACTGAGATTGACTCAGTGTTGAGTGTTACAGTCACACTGAGATTGACTCAGTGTTGAGTGTTACAGTCACACTGAGATTGACTAAGTGTCGAGTGTTACAGTCATACTGAGATCGACACAAATTCGAGTGTTACAGTCACACTGAGATTGACTCAGTGTCGAGTGTCATAGTCACATGGAGATCGACTCAGTGTAGAGTGTTACAGTCACACTGAAATCGACACAATGTCAAGTGTTACAGTCACACTGAGAGCGACACAATGTCGAGTGTTACAGTCACACTGAGATTGCCACAATGTCGGGTGTTATAGTCACACGGAGATCGACTCAATGTCAAGTGTTACAGTGACACTGAGATCGACACAATGTCAAGTGTTACAGTCACACTGAGAGCATCACAATGTCGAGTGTTATAGTCACAATGAGATCGCCACAATGTCGTGTTATAGTCACACGGAGATCGATTCAGTGTCAAGTGTTGCAGTGACACTGAGATCGACACAAAGTCGAGTGTTACAGTCACACTGAGATCGACTCATTGTCGAGTGTTATAGTCACACTGAGATCAACTCAGTGTCGAGTGTTACAGTCACACTGAGATCGCCACAATGTCGAGTGTTATAGTCACACGGAGATCGACTCAATGTCAAGTGTTACAGTGACACTGAGATCGACACAACGTCGAGTGTTACAGTCACACTGAGATCGACTCAGTGTCGAGTGTTACAGTCACACTGAGATCGACATAAAGTCGAGTGTTACAGTCACACTGAGATCGACTCAGTGTCGAGTGTTACAGTCACACTGAGATCGACACAAAGTCGAGTGTTGCAGTCACACTGAGATTGACTCAGTTTTGAGTGTTACAGTCACACTGAGATCGAGACAAAGGTCGACTGTTATAGTCACACGGAGATCGACTCAGTGTTGAGTGTTACAGTCACACTGAGATCACAATGTCGAGTGTTACAGTAACACTGAGATCGACACAAAATCGAGTGTTACAGTCACACTGAGATTGACTAAGTGTCGAGTGTTACAGTCATACTGAGATCGACACAAAGTCGAGTGTTACAGTCACACTGAGATTGACTCAGTGTCGAGTGTCATAGTCACATGGAGATCGACTCAGTGTCAAGTGTTACAGTGACATAAAGTCGAGTGTTATAGTCAAACTGAGATCGACTCAGTGTCGAGTGTTACAGTCACACTGAGATCGCCACAATGTCGAGTGTTACAGTCACACTGAGATCGCCACAATGTCAAGTGTTACAGTCACACTGAGATCGACATAAAGTCGAGTGTTACAGTCACACTGAGATCGACTCAGTGTCGAGTGTTACAGTCACACTGAGATCGACACAAAGTCGAGTGTTGCAGTCACACTGAGATTGACTCAGTTTTGAGTGTTACAGTCACACTGAGATCGAGACAAAGGTCGACTGTTATAGTCACACGGAGATCGACTCAGTGTTGAGTGTTACAGTCACACTGAGATCACAATGTCGAGTGTTACAGTAACACTGAGATCGACACAAAATCGAGTGTTACAGTCACACTGAGATTGACTAAGTGTCGAGTGTTACAGTCATACTGAGATCGACACAAAGTCGAGTGTTACAGTCACACTGAGATTGACTCAGTGTCGAGTGTCATAGTCACATGGAGATCGACTCAGTGTCAAGTGTTACAGTGACATAAAGTCGAGTGTTATAGTCAAACTGAGATCGACTCAGTGTCGAGTGTTACAGTCACACTGAGATCGCCACAATGTCGAGTGTTACAGTCACACTGAGATCGTCACAATGTCAAGTGTTATAGTCACACTTAGATCGACTCAGTGTCGAGCGTTACAGTCACACTGAGATCGCCACAATGTCGAGTGTTATAGTCACACGGATATCGACTCAATGTCAAGTGTTACAGTGACACTGAGATCGACTCAAAGTCGAGTGTTACAGTCACACTGAGATCGACTCATTGTCAATTGTTACAGTCACACTGAGAGCGACACAATGTTGAGTGTTACAGGCACACTGAGATCGCCACAATGTCGTGTTATAGTCACACTGAGATCGACTCAGTGTCAAGTGTTACAGTGACACTGAGATCGACACAAAGTCGAGTGTTACAGTCACACTGAGATCGACTCAGTGTCAAGTGTTACAGTGACACTGAGATCGACACAAAGTCGAGTGTTACAGTCACACTGAGATCGACACAAAGTCGAGTGTTACAGTCACACTGAGATCGACTCAGTGTCAAGTGTTACAGTGACACTGAGATCGACACAAAGTCGAGTGTTACAGGCACACTGAGATCGCCACAAAGTCGAGTGTTACAGTCACACTGAGATCGACTCAGTGTCAAGTGTTACAGTCACACTGAGATCGACACAAAGTCGAATGTTACAGGCACACTGAGATCGCCACAATGTCGTGTTACAGTCACACTGAGATCGACTCAGTGTCAAGTGTTACAGTGACACTGAGATCGACACAAAGTCGAGTGTTACAGTGACACTGAGATCGACACAAAGTCGAGTGTTACAGTCACACTGAGATCGCCACAATGTCGACTGTTATAGTGACACGGAGATCGACTCAGTGTCAAGTGTTACAGTGACACTGAGATCGACTCAGTGTCGGGTGTTACAGTCACACTGAGATCGCCACAATGTCGACTGTTATAGTCACACGGAGATAGACTCAGTGTCAAGTGTTACAGTCACACGGAGATCAACTCAGTGTCGAGTGTTACAGTCACACGGAGATCAACTCAGTGTCGAGTGTTACAGTCATACTGAGATCGACTCAGTGTCGAGTGTTACAGTCACATTGTGATGTTGAGTGTTAGCTGCCAAACAGCCAACAAAGACAATCAATCTGTCTTCAACTTTAACAAAAAGTGCACAAATTATTAGTCCCAGCTTCTCTAGATGGTTCCCAGAAGTGATTA
The DNA here is from genome assembly GCF_902500255.1 of Thalassophryne amazonica. NCBI lineage: Eukaryota > Metazoa > Chordata > Actinopteri > Batrachoidiformes > Batrachoididae > Thalassophryne > Thalassophryne amazonica. Next base: position 97,590,974 of record NC_047116.1, on the reverse strand, counting down.
TCCATGCAAATGCTCATTGTGCATGTTTGAGAGTCGCACCTCTGTGGGTGGTCCTGCCACTTGCCCGTCAGTCCTCACTGAGCAGGCCTGACTCAGATTGCAGTGACACCCCACAGGCTGTGCAGGCGAGTCTGGGTTCCAGCCTCCGCGCTCTGTCACAATCCTGTCCGCTAATGATTACCAGCTCTGCAGCACCCCGGGCAGGAGGGGAAAAGCCCACCAATTGAGCGAATAATGAGTTGAATTAGGAGATTTAGGGACGAGGTGGAAGGAGAAGGGGAAGGGTGGGACTGAATGAAAACCAGAGATGCTCACCACAAAGCTGTGGAGCACAGCGGCTTTGGAAGCCACTAAATGTTCCCATCAGCAGCACGTCATTATCCCAGATTATGGAGACAGTTCAACAAGATATTAAGTGTTGATACGACCGACACGGCTCTTCATCACCACCATGTCACAAAGAGTGCACATTTATGAGACAAGATGTCTACCTGAGGACTGATGTCATTGTCCAGTTCTCTCAGTATTTCCATAATGTTAAACTCAAACCTGAATGTTTACACAAGAAAAATGAGTTTTGACTTCATCAGGGGAACATATAAATCTGAACAATTATTAAGCAGCTCAATGAAAAACCAAAGTGCAGCAGGGACCACAGCCTCCTAAATGCTGTTCAAAGAGGTACATCATTTCCTCTCACTGTGAATCTCCTGTTTAAGAAGAAAACCCAAGTTCTCAACATGGTTTAAGTCCACTGAGGATGGGGGATGTGACATTTGTCATCTCTGAGACCTTTGCTGGATGAGCAATGAAGGATGTGGATACATGTGATGGAACATTGTCATGGCTTTCTTGAATGATGCAGAATTTTTCCTGGACCACTTCTTGAAGACAGAATCTTTTAAAAACTGTCAGTAAGTTTGGGATTTTCAACCTGAAAAGTTGAGGAGATGTTTCACTGGTGCTCAGGTTGGGGGATGAGCTCAGAAAATTAAATGCCAGTTTGCCCCTTTTCAACTGATTTTCAGACCCTTCATTTATTTATTTTATTTTTGTTCTTGTTTGTGTATATTTGTGTATATCTGTTTTCTGTGTGAACGCATCCTGTCCTGCAAGAAAAAAAGCATCAAATGATTAAAAATAATTCTGATTCAGAATATTTGTAAATTAAATGAGAATGAAAAATAATAAAAGTACAATTTTTTAATGATTAACAATAAACAGATGAACATGTAAAAACAGTGTAAATGAAATGTCATAATGTCATATGACACGGTGCTCGCACGTCCTCCTGCACCTGCTCTTGTGTCTTCTTTAATTTGAGTGGAGCATCCTGTGGTCTCTCTTCTCTTTGCTGCATAGTGTTTTTGTGGGATCAGTCACTAGTTTCTCCTCACGTGTCCTTACCTTTTGGTTACCTTTTGGTCTTTTGGTTAGTATCTCCTTTTACTTTTGTTCTGTTACTAGAGAATGTAGATTTGGAAGTTTTGTCTTTGTTTTTGTTTCACCACGTTGTGTTGTGGGTCAAAAGGTCATGCCCTTTCTCCCGTCCATGTCACGCCTATGCACGATCATTCACCACACGCGTTCCTCATCACTTCAGCCTGTTTTAGCTCCCCTCACCTGTCCTCCTGTGATTTTGCTGTTTTGACATTTGCTAACGTTTCTGGTTTTCTGAGCTTTTGCCCTCATTTTCTATATTGATACTTTTTTTCTGCTTTTCTATGCTGAATCTTGGACTGATCCTGTCTTCTGAGCTGTCTGGACTGGACTTGACACATTTCCCTGGTTTTTGTGTGAATTTTTGTAAGCTGCTGAATAAAACTTGCTTTTTGCATACAAAATGTGTCGATTCTTCTACAAAGGGGTTTGCTCTGCTCTGGTCTTGTGACAGTACCACGTGGACATAACAGAGCCCATGAATGGAGCATCCCTCAGTGAGATGCTGGGATGGTGATGCTCAGAGGGCACCGTCATGAAGATGTTACACCAGCAGTAGGGTGGTCCCTATTTTGCAAAGCTTTGAAATTTAATATTCTGGCCCCCTGAATAGGGTCCAATTAATGAGAAAACTTAGTAGTAGCTAGTAAGTAGCTCAAAAGCATTGAAATCTTGCTGTTTTCTGCTATACAAACTAAAGCTTGAAAATCACCTGTGGAGACCATCTTGAATTTCCCGCCAGAAGAATGCCAGTCCGTTGTTACTCTCATATGGCCTTTGTTATTACTCACCTGTCTGGAAGAGCATGAGAATAGGTCATCTCAGAGTGGGACCGGCAGACACCATTATGTTGGTCCACGAAGAGTTTTGTCTCCATCCTTCATTTGATCTTTGAGGGAGGGCTTCCGGATCAGCAGAGGAAGGTTCCAGCCTGTTATAGTGACATCAGGTCTTGGGTAGGGTCACAGATTATATGATCTGATTCTGGGCTGTGGCCGCCGACAGCAGGTGGAACACAATGGTGTTTTGTAACTTTCTTGTGAGGTGATCTCTGACTCAACTGACCATTCAGCCTGAAGTATCTTCTCAATCTGACCATCACATTGGACCAGCACCTTCACCTCCATGAGATGGAATGCTTTTGCTCCACACCAGGAAATTGGCATTGACCCCTGGTTTCTCCTGTTCCAAGCCTGTCACCATCTGCTAGTCCAGCCCTTATCTCCCACCCAGCTCCTAGCTCTACTCTATTTCCGGTTCCAGATCCTATGCTCGTGGGCTCCTGCAGACCGTCACCTAAGGAATGGCGAATGGAGAATGGCAGGAAAGTTGTACAGGGTGGCACTTCAACTCAACCTGGACCATCTGCCTCTGCATAAACTACCTGCTGTCAAAAAAACTGCCTGTCTTCAACTTGCCTCCCTTCTGACATGCAAGACTTTGGTCCACAGTTCATTTCCCAGGTTTGGAGGGAGTTTTGCAGGCAGATTGCAGATAACCTGACTTGTGGTTATCACCCTCAGTCTGACGGCCAGACTCAGCCATAAATCCAAGAGTTAGAGACAGCACTCCATGCCCTGGTTACCTCTGGAACTTGGAAGTGGGTAGAAAATGTTATCTGGGCTGAATACGCTCATAATTCTTTTTCCACGGCATCCACTAAGATGTCACAGTTTGTCTGCATCTGTGGGTATCAACAGCTTCATCTTCCTGCTTTGGTAGGAGACATAGTACAGTTTGTGTACTGAAGCCACAAGTTCTGCTTTGTGTTCTGAACCCTGGACTGACCACGTTGTGAGCTGCCTGACAGACTTTACAGTTTTTGTCAGCTGTTTAATAAACCTTACGTTTTGCATACCGACTGTGTCGGTTCTTCAACAAAGAGGTTTTCTTCTGTGGTCTTGTGACACATTTCTCTGCAAGATATTAAAATAAAACATAAAGTGTGATCAAATATGTGTATGGGTTCAAAAGTATTAGACTGTTTCAATGCAATAAATTCAAACTGCTCAAATGCAGAGAAAACTGTAAAATTGTGACTGAGTCAAGCAACTGCACTGTTTAAAGCATGAAACTGTTAAAATATTTGCATAACTCTGTTGTCCAAAATAACCAGGAAGTGTCAAACCTAAATTTATGTAAGATTGGGTTTTTGGTTTTTAGTCTAAGTTTTATACTCACACAATCCTTTGTTCAAAAAGATGTAAAATAGTGTCAGAACAATTCAAAGAGTCTGAGTCTGAGAAATATTCCATGACTTTGGATTCAGTCTGGACTTTGTCTGTCAGCTTTTATCAATATTGCAATGTCCATAAGTATCTAGATTTATCTTTATTTTTGCCAATAAGTAGATTATCCTAAACAGCATCCATCATGACTATGCCATTTTTGCTCAGATTGGAGGGCCGTGTGGAAAGTATTGTTTCTCAGCTGTGAAATCATGGGGTTTTTTTTTGTTTGTTTATTTTGTTTAATGGTGTAAAATCCCAGTGTGAAATATAAAACTGACTTTTTAGTGTTTCTTTGGTGTTTCTGCATAATTCCTTAAAACAATACATGAGACCCACATGATTCACTGGGATGAAATCACTGTTTATAAAACCATTTTTTCTTCTTTTTTCAGCTGCTGCCATTAGGGGGCACTACAGCAGATCAGTCGTCTCCATCTCACCCTGTCCTCTCTGTCTTCCTCCGTCTCACCAACCACCTGCATGTCCTCCCTCAGCACATCCATAAACCTCCTCTTTGTCCTCCCTCTTCTCCTCCTGCCTGGTGGCTCCATCCTCAGCATCCTTCTCCCTATATACCCTGTGTCCCTCCTCTGCACATGTCCACACTGTCTCAGTCTCACCTCTCTGACTTTGTCTCCAAACTGTCCCACCTGAGCTGTCCCTTTGATATGTTCATTCCTAATCCTGTCCTGCACTCTTCTTCACCTCTCTACCGCAGTCTCCATTACTTTGGACAGTTGACCCCAAGTATTTAAACTACTTGGGGAGGCAATAGCTCAGCTGGTAAAGCAAGTTGTTCCATGACTGAAAGCTCGGCGGTTTGATTCCGCTCCCAACCAGTCAAAACTCTGCATGCTGCTGCTGTGTCCTTGGGCAAGACTCTTAACCCACACTGACTGTGTATGAATGAATTAGCGGTCAGAGGGGCCGTAGGTGCAGAACGGCAGCCACACTTCTGTCACTTTGCCCCGGGGCAGTTGTGGCTACACCAGTATCTTACCACCATCAATTTGTGAATGAAAAATGCTTCTTCACCTCTCTACCACACTTTTTTATTTTTTTATAACTGTATCATAATCTTTATTCAACATCATCAGGGTCACACTCTTCCTTTCCCTCTTGCAGGTCACCTGTGGTGGAGCTCTTAGCCTCGGTTGCCTGTATGGGCGGCTCTAGCTTCCATTGTCTTGGTCCCTCTCTGCTCTCCAGTTAGAATGGCTTCCACAAGTGTTCCCACTGTTTTGCCATTTGACCTTTGCATTAAGTCCTCCTCCTTCTTATGGACATATGTTCTTTGGCCTTGTGATGAAGTTGGGTACTGAGTTCTTTTGTGATTCAGTCTGGAACTTACTGTGGAACAGTTTCTTTAGTCCTCTCTTGGCACGGAGGTTCCGGATCTGGATGCTGATATCGGGATTTTCTGCAGAATTTGCCAGAATTACCTCCTTGCCTTCTTTCTGGGTATAGTCCTCCAGGGAAGACATCTCTTTTTCCTTTCCTCTCTTTTCAATCAATCAATCAATCAACTTTTTTCTTATATAGCACCAAATCACAACAAACAGTTGCCCCAAGGTGCTCCATATTGCAAGGCAAGGCCATACAATAACCATGAAAAACCCCAACGGTCAAAACGACCCCCTATGAGCAAGCACTTGGCCACAGTGGGAAGGAAAAACTCCCTTTTAACAGGAAGAAACCTCCAGCAGAACCAGGCTCAGGGAGGGGCAGTCTTCTGCTGAGACTGGTTGGGGCTGAGGGAAAGAACCAGGAAAAAGACATGCCGAGAAGGGGGGCAGAGATCGATCAGTAATGATTAAATGCAGAGTGATGCATACGGAGCAAAAAAAGAAAGAAACAGTGCATCATGGGAACCCCCCCACAGTCTACGTCTAAAGCAACATAACCAAGGGATGGTCCAGGGTCACCCGATCCAGCCCTAACTATAAGCCTTAGTGAAAAGGAAAGTTTTAAGCCTAATCTTAAAAGTAGAGAGGGTATCTGTCTCCCTGATCTGAATTGGGAGCTGGTTCCACAGGAGAGGAGCCTGAAAGCTGAAGGCTCTGCCTCCCATTCTACTCTTACAAACCCTAGGAACTACAAGTAAGCCCGCAGTCTGAGAGCGAAGCGCTCTAATGGGGTAATATGGTACTACGAGGTCCCTAAGATAAGATGGGACCTGATTATTCAAAACCTTATAAGTAAGAAGAAGAATTTTAAATTCTATTCTAGAATTAACAGGAAGCCAATGAAGAGAGGCCAATATGGGTGAGATATGCTCTCTCCTTCTAGTCCCCGTCAGTACTCTAGCTGCAGCATTCTGAACCAACTGAAGGCTTTTTAGGGAACTTTTAGGACAACCTGATAATAATGAATTACAATAGTCCAGCCTAGAGGAAATAAATGCATGAATTCGTTTTTCAGCATCACTCTGAGACAAGACCTTTCTGATTTTAGAGATATTGCGTAAATGAAAAAAGGCAGTCCTACATATTTGTTTAATATGCGCTTTGAATGACATATCCTGATCAAAAATAACTCCAAGATTTCTCACAGTATTACCAGAGATCAGGGAAATGCCATCCAGAGTAACGATCTGGTTAGACACCATGCTTCTAAGATTTGTGGGGCCAAGTACAATAACTTCAGTTTTATCTGAGTTTAAAAGCAGGAAATTAGAGGTCATCCATGTCTTTATGTCTGTAAGACAATCCTGCAGTTTAGCTAATTGGTGTGTATCCTCTGGCTTCATGGATAGATAAAGCTGGGTATCATCTGCGTAACAATGAAAATTTAAGCAATACCATCTAATAACACTGCCCAAGGGAAGCATGTATAAAGTGAATAAAATTGGTCCTAGCACAGAACCTTGTGGAACTCCATAATTAACTTTAGTCTGTGAAGAAGATTCCCCATTTACATGAACAAACTGTAATCTATTAGACAAATATGATTCAAACCACCGCAGCGCAGTGCCTTTAATACCTATGACATGCTCTAATCTCTGTAATAAAATTTTATGGTCAACAGTATCAAAAGCAGCACTGAGGTCCAACAGAACAAGCACAGAGATAAGTCCACTGTCCGAAGCCATAAGAAGATCATTTGTAACCTTCACTAATGCTGTTTCTGTACTATGATGAATTCTAAAACCTGACTGAAACTCTTCAAATAGACCATTCCTCTGCAGGTGATCAGTTAGCTGTTTTACAACTACCCTCTCAAGAATCTTTGAGAGAAAAGGAAGGTTGGAGATTGGCCTATAATTAGCTAAGATAGCTGGGTCAAGTGATGGCTTTTTAAGTAATGGTTTAATTACTGCCACCTTAAAGGCCTGTGGTACATAACCAACTAACAAAGATAGATTGATCATATTTAAGATTGAAGCATTAAATAATGGTAGGACTTCCTTGAGCAGCCTGGCAGGAATGGGGTCTAATAAGCATGTTGATGGTTTGGATGAAGTAACTAATGAAAATAACTCAGACAGAACAATCGGAGAGAAAGAGTCTAACCAAATACCCGCATCACTGAAAGCAGCCAAAGATAACAATACGTCTTTGGGATGGTTATGAGTAATTTTTTCTCTAATAGTCAAAATTTTGTTAGCAAAGAAAGTCATGAAGTCATCACTAGTTAAAGTTAATGGAATACTCAGCTCAATAGAGCTCTGACTCTTTGTCAGCCTGGCTACAGTGCTGAAAAGAAACCTGGGGTTGTTCTTATTTTCTTCAATTAGTGATGAGTAGAAAGATGTCCTAGCTTCACGGAGGGCTTTCTTATAGAGCAACAAACTCTTTTTCCAGGCTAAGTGAAGATCTTCTAAATTAGTGAGACGCCATTTCCTCTCCAACTTACGGGTTATCTGCTTTAAGCTACGAGTTTGTGAGTTATACCACGGAGTCAGACACTTCTGATTTAAAGCTCTCTTTTTCAGAGGAGCTACAGCATCCAAAGTTGTCTTCAATGAGGATGTAAAACTATTGACGAGATACTCTAGCTCCCTTACAGAGTTTAGGTAGCTACTCTGCTCTGTGTTGGTATATGACATTATCAATCAATCAACTTTTTTCTTGTATAGCGCCAAATCACAACAAACAGTTGCCCCAAGGCGCTCCACATTGCAAGGCAAGGCCATACAATAATTATGAAACACAGTCTACGTCTAAAGCAACATAACCAAGGGATGGTCCAGGGTCACCCGATCCAGCCCTAACTATAAGCCTTAGCGAAAAGGAAAGTTTTAAGCCTAATCTTAAAAGTAGAGAGGGTATCTGTCTCCCTGATCTGAATTGGGAGCTGGTTCCACAGGAGAGGAGCCTGAAAGCTGAAGGCTCTGCCTCCCATTCTACTCTTACAAACCCTAGGAACTACAAGTAAGCCCGCAGTCTGAGAGCGAAGCGCTCTAATGGGGTAATATGGTACTACGAGGTCCCTAAGATAAGATGGGACCTGATTATTCAAAACCTTATAAGTAAGAAGAAGAATTTTAAATTCTATTCTAGCATTAACAGGAAGCCAATGAAGGGAGGCCAACACGGGTGAGATATGCTCTCTCCTTCTAGTCCCCGTCAGTACTCTAGCTGCAGCATTCTGAACCAACTGAAGGCTTTTTAGGGAACTTTTAGGACAACCTGATAATAATGAATTACAATAGTCCAGCCTAGAGGAAACAAATGCATGAATTAGTTTTTCAGCATCACTCTGAGACAAGACCTTTCTGATTTTAGAGATATTGCGTAAATGCAAAAAGGCAGTCCTACATATTTGTTTAATATGCGCTTTGAATGACATATCCTGATCAAAAATAACTCCAAGATTTCTCACAGTATTACTAGAGATCAGGGAAATGCCATCCAGAGTAACGATCTGGTTAGACACCATGCTTCTAAGATTTGTGGGGCCAAGTACAATAACTTCAGTTTTATCTGAGTTTAAAAGCAGGAAATTAGAGGTCATCCATGTCTTTATGTCTGTAAGACAATCCTGCAGTTTAGCTAATTGGTGCGTATCCTCTGGCTTCATGGATAGATAAAGCTGGGTATCATCTGCGTAACAATGAAAATTTAAGCAATACCGTCTAATAATACTGCCCAAGGGAAGCATGTATAAAGTGAATAAAATTGGTCCTAGCACAGAACCTTGTGGAACTCCATAATTAACTTTAGTCTGTGAAGAAGATTCCCCATTTACATGAACAAACTGTAATCTATTAGACAAATATGATTCAAACCACCGCAGCGCAGTGCCTTTAATACCTATGACATGCTCTAATCTCTGTAATAAAATTTTATGGTCAACAGTATCAAAAGCAGCACTGAGGTCCAACAGAACAAGCACAGAGATAAGTCCACTGTCCGAAGCCATAAGAAGATCATTTGTAACCTTCACTAATGCTGTTTCTGTACTATGATGAATTCTAAAACCTGACTGAAACTCTTCAAATAGACCATTCCTCTGCAGGTGATCAGTTAGCTGTTTTACAACTACCCTCTCAAGAATCTTTGAGAGAAAAGGAAGGTTGGAGATTGGCCTATAATTAGCTAAGATAGCTGGGTCAAGTGATGGCTTTTTAAGTAATGGTTTAATTACTGCCACCTTAAAGGCCTGTGGTACATAACCAACTAACAAAGATAGATTGATCATATTTAAGATTGAAGCATTAAATAATGGTAGGACTTCCTTGAGCAGCCTGGCAGGAATGGGGTCTAATAAGCATGTTGATGGTTTGGATGAAGTAACTAATGAAAATAACTCAGACAGAACAATCGGAGAGAAAGAGTCTAACCAAATACCGGCATCACTGAAAGCAGCCAAAGATAACGATACATCTTTGGGATGGTTATGAGTAACTTTTTCTCTAATAGTCAAAATTTTGTTAGCAAATAAAGTCATGAAGTCATTACTAGTTAAAGTTAATGGAATACTCAGCTCAATAGAGCTCTGACTCTTTGTCAGCCTGGCTACAGTGCTGAAAAGAAACCTGGGGTTGTTCTTATTTTCTTCAATTAGTGATGAGTAGAAAGATGTCCTAGCTTCACGAAGGGCTTTCTTATAGAGCAGCACAGGTAACGCACGACAACAGTGCTAAAAAATAAAATAAAAATCCACTGAACAGGCTGTGGAGCAGCACAGGTAACGCACGACAACAGTGCTAAAAAATAAAATAAAAATCCACTGAACAGGCTGTGGAGCAGCACAGGTAACACACGACAACAGTGCTAAAAATAAAACAAAAATAAAAACGAAAGCGTCAGCAAGCTAGTTAGCCTGCCAACGCTGATGAAGGCCAGCTGATAAAAGAGCTCCGTCGCGATGCTTCGACCGTTAGAGGTCTTCCTTAGGTGTTGGAGCACGGTGAAAAAGTAAAAAAAGTAAAAAAGTAAAAAAGTCTTGAAAAAGACTGTTAATTCAAAGAACTCAAACAGCTCAGTTCAAACAGCTAACAGATACAGCAGAACACCGATGTGCTCCGGAACAGGAAGTCAACTGAAACTCCATCCACCATTAGGTCTCTTTCTTCTAAGTCCCTGTTGGTAAATGATATAATAATTGATCAACGTATTGATTTATTCTGCCTAACAGAAACTTGGTTACAGCAGGATGAATATGTTAGTTTAAATGAGTCAACACCCTCGAGTCACACTAACTGTCAGAATGCTCGTAGCACGGGCCGGGGCGGAGGATTAGCAGCAATCTTCCATTCCAGCTTATTAATTAATCAAAAACCTAGACAGAGCTTTAATTCATTTGAAAGCTTGTCTCTTAGTCTTGTCCATCCAAATTGGAAGTCCCAAAAACCAGTTTTATTTGTTATTATCTATCGTCCACCTGGTCGTTACTGTGAGTTTCTCTGTGAATTTTCAGACCTTTTGTCTGACTTAGTGCTTAGCTCAGATAAGATAATTATAGTGGGCGATTTTAACATCCACACAGATGCTGAGAATGACAGCCTCAACACTGCATTTAATCTATTATTAGACTCTATCGGCTTTGCTCAAAAAGTAAATGAGTCCACCCACCACTTTAATCATATTTTAGATCTTGTTCTGACTTATGGTATGGAAATAGAAGACTTAACAGTATTCCCTGAAAACTCCCTTTTGTCTGATCATTTTTTAATATCATTTACATTTACCCTGATGGACTACCCTGCAGTGGGGAATAAGTTTCATTACACTAGAAGTCTTTCAGAAAGCGCTGTAACTAGGTTTAAGGATATGATTCCTTCTTTATGTTCTCTAATGTCATATACCAACACAGAGCAGAGTAGCTACCTAAACTCTGTAAGGGAGATAGAGTATCTTGTCAATAGTTTTACATCCTCATTGAAGACAACTTTGGATGCTGTAGCTCCTCTGAAAAAGAGAGCTTTAAATCAGAAGTGTCTGACTCCGTGGTATAACTCACAAACTCGTAGCTTAAAGCTGATAACCCGTAAGTTGGAGAGGAAATGGCGTCTCACTAATTTAGAAGATCTTCACTTAGCCTGGAAAAAGAGTTTGTTGCTCTATAAGAAAGCCCTTCGTGAAGCTAGGACATCTTTCTACTCATCACTAATTGAAGAAAATAAGAACAACCCCAGGTTTCTTTTCAGCACTGTAGCCAGGCTGACAAAGAGTCAGAGCTCTATTGAGCTGAGTATTCCATTAACTTTAACTAGTAATGACTTCATGACTTTCTTTGCTAACAAAATTTTGACTATTAGAGAAAAAATTACTCATAACCATCCCAAAGATGTATCGTTATCTTTGGCTGCTTTCAGTGATGCCGGTATTTGGTTAGACTCTTTCTCTCCGATTGTTCTGTCTGAGTTATTTTCATTAGTTACTTCATCCAAACCATCAACATGCTTATTAGACCCCATTCCTGCCAGGCTGCTCAAGGAAGTCCTACCATTATTTAATGCTTCAATCTTAAATATAATCAATCTACCTTTGTTAGTTGGTTATGTACCACAGGCCTTTAAGGTGGCAGTAATTAAACCATTACTTAAAAAGCCATCACTTGACCCAGCTATCTTAGCTAATTATAGGCCAATCTCCAACCTTCCTTTTCTCTCAAAGATTCTTGAGAGGGTAGTTGTAAAACAGCTAACTGATCACCTGCAGAGGAATGGTCTATTTGAAGAGTTTCAGTCAGGTTTTAGAATTCATCATAGTACAGAAACAGCATTAGTGAAGGTTACAAATGATCTTCTTATGGCTTCGGACAGTGGACTTATCTCTGTGCTTGTTCTGTTGGACCTCAGTGCTGCTTTTGATACTGTTGACCATAAAATTTTATTACAGAGATTAGAGCATGTCATAGGTATTAAAGGCATTGCGCTGCGGTGGTTTGAATCATATTTGTCTAATAGATTACAGTTTGTTCATGTAAATGGGGAATCTTCTTCACAGACTAAAGTTAATTATGGAGTTCCACAAGGTTCTGTGCTAGGACCAATTTTATTCACTTTATACATGCTTCCCTTGGGCAGTATTATTAGACGGTATTGCTTAAATTTTCATTGTTACGCAGATGATACCCAGCTTTATCTATCCATGAAGCCAGAGGATACGCACCAATTAGCTAAACTGCAGGATTGTCTTACAGACATAAAGACATGGATGACCTCTAATTTCCTGCTTTTAAACTCAGATAAAACTGAAGTTATTGTACTTGGCCCCACAAATCTTAGAAGCATGGTGTCTAACCAGATCGTTACTCTGGATGGCATTTCCCTGATCTCTAGTAATACTGTGAGAAATCTTGGAGTTATTTTTGATCAGGATATGTCATTCAAAGCGCATATTAAACAAATATGTAGGACTGCCTTTTTGCATTTACGCAATATCTCTAAAATCAGAAAGGTCTTGTCTCAGAGTGATGCTGAAAAACTAATTCATGCATTTATTTCCTCTAGGCTGGACTATTGTAATTCATTATTATCAGGTTGTCCTAAAAGTTCCCTAAAAAGCCTTCAGTTGGTTCAGAATGCTGCAGCTAGAGTACTGACGGGGACTAGCAGGAGAGAGCATATCTCACCCGTGTTGGCCTCCCTTCATTGACTTCCTGTTAATGCTAGAATAGAATTTAAAATTCTTCTTCTTACTTATAAGGTTTTGAATAATCAGGTCCCATCTTATCTTAGGGACCTCGTAGTACCATATTACCCCATTAGAGCGCTTCGCTCTCAGACTGCGGGCTTACTTGTAGTTCCTAGGGTTTGTAAGAGTAGAATGGGAGGCAGAGCCTTCAGCTTTCAGGCTCCTCTCCTGTGGAACCAGCTCCCAATTCAGATCAGGGAGACAGATACCCTCTCTACTTTTAAGATTAGGCTTAAAACTTTCCTTTTCGCTAAGGCTTATAGTTAGGGCTGGATCGGGTGACCCTGGACCATCCCTTGGTTATGTTGCTTTAGACGTAGACTGTGTTTCATAATTATTGTATGGCCTTGCCTTGCAATGTGGAGCGCCTTGGGGCAACTGTTTGTTGTGATTTGGCGCTATACAAGAAAAAAGTTGATTGATTGATTGATTGATAGTCTGTGGTGCAATTGAAGGTGCTATATTATTTTTTCTTTTTGAATTTTTATGCTTAAATAGATTTTTGCTAGTTATTGGTGGTCTGGGAGCAGGCACCGTCTCTACGGGGATGGGGTAATAGGGGGATGGCAGGGGGAGAGAAGCTGCAGAGAGGTGTATAAGACCACAGCTCTGCCTCCTGGTCCCAACGCTAGACAGTCACAGTTTGGAGGATCCCAAAAAATTGGCCAGATTTCTAGAAATGAGAGCTGCTCCATCTAAAGTGGGATGGATGCCGTCTCTCCTAACAAGACCAGGTTTTCCCCAGAAGCTTTGCCAATTATCAATGAAGCCCACCTCATTTTTTGGACACCACTCAGACAGCCAGCAATTCAAGGAGAACATGCGGCTAAACATGTCACTCCCGGTCCGATTGGGGAGGGGCCCAGAGAAAACAACAGAGTCCGACATTGTTTTTGCAAAGTTACACACCGATTCAATGTTAATTTTAGTGACCTCCGACTGGCGTAACCGAGTGTCATTACTGCCGACGTGAATTACAATCTTACCAAATTTACGCTTAGCCTTAGCCAGCAATTTCAAATGTCCTTCGATGTCGCCTGCTCTGGCCCCCGGAAGACAATTGACAATGGTTGCTGGTGTCGCTAACTTCACATTTCTCAAAACAGAGTCGCCAATAACCAGAGTTTGATCCTCGGCGAGTGTATCGTCGAGTGGGGAAAAACGGTTAGAGATGTGAACGGGTTGACGGTGTACACGGGGCTTCTGTTTAGGGCTACGCTTCCTCCTCACAGTCACCCAGTCAGCCTGCTTTCCCGACTGCCCGGGATCTGCCAGGGGGGAACTAACGGCGGCTAAGCTACCTTGGTCCGCACCGACTACAGGGGCCTGGCTAGCTGTAGAATTTTCCACGGTGCGGAGCCGAGCCTCCAATTCGCCCAGCCTGGCCTCCAAAGCTACGAATAAGCTGCACTTATTACATGTACCGTTACTGCTAAAAGAGGCCGAGGAATAACTAAACATTTCACACCCAGAGCAGAAAAGTACGGGAGAGACAGGAGAAGCCGCCATGCTAAAACGGCTAAGAGCTAGTAGCTACGCTAAGCTAGCGGATTCCCAAACAGGGAATCCGACACTAGACAGGCTGTGGAGCAGCACAGGTAACGCACGACAGGCAACAGGAGAAGCCGCCATGCTAAATCGGCTAAGAGCTAGTAGCTACGCTAAGCTAGCGGATTCCCAAAAACACACAAAGTGAATAATGTGCAAATAATCCAGAGGTGATTCAGCAGAAGGAGTGCCCCAATCAAGGCACCAAACAGGCCATGAAGCAGCACAGGCAACGCACGACAACAGCGAACGCACGACAACAGTGCTAAAACAAAATAAAAATCCACTGGACAGGCTGTGGAGCAGCACAGGTAACGCACGACAACAGTGCTAAAAAATAAAAATAAAAATCCACTGGACAGGCTGTGGAGCAGCACAGGTAACACACGACAACAGTGCTAAAACAAAATAAAAATCCACTAGACAGGCTGTGGAGCAGCACAGGCAACGCACGACAACAGCGAACGCACGACAACAGTGCTAAAACAAAATAAAAATCCACTGGACAGGCTGTGGAGCAGCACAGGTAACGCACGACAACAGTGCTAAAAAATAAAATAAAAATCCACTGGACAGGCTGTGGAGCAGCACAGGTAACACACGACAACAGTGCTAAAACAAAATAAAAATCCACTAGACAGGCTGTGGAGCAGCACAGGTAACACACAACAACAGTGCTAAAAAATAAAATAAAATAAAAATAAAAATCCACTGGACAGGCTGTGGAGCAGCACAGGCAACGCACGACAACAGTGCTAAAACAAAATAAAAATCCACTAGACAGGCTGTGGAGCAGCACAGGTAACACACGACAACAGTGCTAAAACAAAATAAAAATCCACTAGACAGGCTGTGGAGCAGCACAGGTAACGCACGACAACAGTGCTAAAAAATAAAATAAAATAAAAATAAAATTCCACTGGACAGGCTGTGGAGCAGCACAGGTAACGCACAACAACAGTGCTAAAAAATAAAATAAAATAAAAATAAAAATCCACTAGACAGGCTGTGGAGCAGCACAGGCAACGCACGACAACAGTGCTAAAACAAAATAAAAATCCACTAGACAGGCTGTGGAGCAGCACAGGCAACGCACGACAACAGTGCTAAAACAAAATAAAAATCCACTAGACAGGCTGTGGAGCAGCACAGGTAACGCACAACAACAGTGCTAAAAAATAAAATAAAATAAAAATAAAAATCCACTGGACAGGCTGTGGAGCAGCACAGGCAACGCACGACAACAGCGCTAAATAAAAATCCACTGGACAGGCTGTGGAGCAGCACAGGTAACGCACGACAACAGCGCCCAAAAAAATAAAATAAAAATCAAAATCCACTGGACAGGCTGTGGAGCAGCACAGGTAACGCACGACAACAGTGGTAAAAAATAAAATAAAAATCCACTGGACAGGCTGTGGAGCAGCACAGGTAACGCACGACAACAGTGCTAAAAATAAAATAAAAATCCACTGGACAGGCTGTGGAGCAGCACGACAACAGTGCTAAAAAATAAAATAAAAATAAAAACGAAAGCGTTAGCAAGCTAGTTAGCTTGCCAACGCTGATGAAGGTTAGCTGATAAAAGAGCTCCGTCGCGATGCTTCGACCGTTAGAGGTCTTCTTTAGGCGTTGGAGCACGGTGAAAAAGTAAAAAAAAGTAAAAAAGTCTTGAAAAAGACTGTTAATTCAAAGAACTCAAACAGCTCAGTTCAAACAGCTAACAGATACAGCAGAACACCGCTGTGCTCCGGAACCAGAAAAAAGTTAGAGAGCATAAAGAAGGAATCATATCCTTAAACCTAGTTACAGCGCTTTCTGAAAGACTTCTAGTGTAATGAAACTTATTCCCCACTGCAGGGTAGTCCATCAGGGTAAATGTAAATGTTATTAAGAAATGATCAGACAGAAGGGAGTTTTCAGGGAATACTGTTAAGTCTTCAATTTCCATACCATAAGTCAGAACAAGATCTAAGATATGATTAAAGTGGTGGGTGGACTCATTTACATTTTGAGCAAAGCCGATAGAGTCTAATAATAGATTAAATGCAGTGTTGAGGCTGTCATTCTGTGTGGATGTTAAAATCGCCCACTATAATTATCTTATCTGAGCTAAGCACTAAGTCAGACAAAAGGTCTGAAAATTCACAGAGAAACTCACAGTAACGACCAGGTGGACGATAGATAACAACAAATAAAACTGGTTTTTGGGACTTCCAATTTGGATGGACAAGACTAAGAGTCAAGCTTTCAAATGAATTAAAGCTCTGTCTGGGTTTTTGATTAATTAATAAGCTGGAATGGAAGATTGCTGCTAATCCTCCGCCTCGGCCCGTGCTACGAGCATTCTGACAGTTAGTGTGACTCGGGGGTGTTGACTCATTTAAACTAACATATTCATCCTGCTGTAACCAGGTTTCTGTTAGGCAGAATAAATCAATATGTTGATCAATTATTATATCATTTACCAACAGGGACTTAGAAGAAAGAGACCTAATGTTTAATAGACCACATTTAACTGTTTTAGTCTGTGGTGCAGTTGAAGGTGCTATATTATTTTTTCTTTTTGAATTTTTATGCTTAAATAGATTTTTGCTGGTTATTGGTGGTCTGGGAGCAGGCACCGTCTCTACGGGGATGGGGTAATAGGGGGATGGCAGGGGGAGAGAAGCTGCAGAGAGGTGTATAAGACCACAGCTCTGCCTCCTGGTCCCAACGCTAGACAGTCACAGTTTGGAGGATCCAAAAAAATTGGCCAGATTTCTAGAAATGAGAGCTGCTCCCTCTAAAGTGGGATGGATGCCGTCTCTCCTAACAAGACCAGGTTTTCCCCAGAAGCTTTGCCAATTATCAATGAAGCCCACCTCATTTTTTGGACACCACTCAGACAGCCAGCAATTCAAGGAGAACATGCGGCTAAACATGTCACTCCCGGTCTGATTGGGGAGGGGCCCAGAGAAAACAACAGAGTCCGACATTGTTTTTGCAAAGTTACACACCGATTTAATGTTAATTTTAGTGACCTCCGATTGGCGTAACCGAGTGTCATTACTGCCGACGTGAATTACAATCTTACCAAATTTACGCTTAGCCTTAGCCAGCAATTTCAAATGTCCTTCGATGTCGCCTGCTCTGGCCCCCGGAAGACAATTGACTATGGTTGCTGGTGTCGCTAACTTCACATTTCTCAAAACAGAGTCGCCAATAACCAGAGTTTGATCCTCGGCGGGTGTGTCGTCGAGTGGGGAAAAACGGTTAGAGATGTGAACGGGTTGACGGTGTACACGGGGCTTCTGTTTAGGGCTATGCTTCCTCCTCACAGTCACCCAGTCAGCCTGCTTTCCCGGCTGCTCGGGATCTGCCAGGGGGGAACTAACGGCGGCTAAGCTACCTTGGTCCGCACCGACTACAGGGGCCTGGCTAGCTGTAGAATTTTCCACGGTGCGGAGCCGAGCCTCCACTTCGCCCAGCCTGGCCTCCAAAGCTACGAATAAGCTGCACTTATTACAAGTACCATTACTGCTAAAGGAGGCCGAGGAATAACTAAACATTTCACACCCAGAGCAGAAAAGTGCGGGAGAGACAGGAGAAGCCGCCATGCTAAATCGGCTAAGAGCTAGTAGCTACGCTAAGCTAGCGGATTCCCAAAAACACACAAAGTGAATAATGTGCAAATAATCCAGAGGTGATTCAGCAGAAGGAGTGCCCCAATCAAGGCACCAAACAGGCCATGAAGCAGCACAGGCAACGCACGACAACAGCGAACGCACGACAACGGTGCTAAAATAAAATAAAAATCAACTAAACACGCTGTGGAGCAGCACAGATAACGCACGACAACAGTGCTAAAAGAGAAAAAAAAAAAAATAAAAAAATAAAAACGAAAGAGTTAGCAAGCTAGTTAGCCTGCCAACGCTAATGAAAGTTAGCTGATAAAAGTGCTCCGTCGCGATGTTTCGACCGTTAGAGGTCTTCCTTAGGCGTTGGAGCACAGTAAAAAGTAAAAAAAAAAATTAAAAAGTAAAAAAGTAAAAAAGTCTTGAAAAAGACTGTTAGTTCAAGTCCAAAGCAGCAGGTAGCAGTCTCTGTGTAAACAGTCCCAACACTGTCTAATGTTTCCTCTCCACCGTTTGGATTTCTGCAAATATTCATTCTTCCTTGGACATAAAATAGTCCACCTGAGTAGTGCTGTTCAGATTCAGCCTGAATCCAGGTTGAGCAGGATTGCCAACCCCAGCCCTGAATGGGGTCTATGATCTTGGACAAATGTCAGAAGTCCTCTGTTCTTGTTTTCATTTTCCATAACTTTTGGTAAACATGAGGGGTACGAACGTGTGCTGTGGAGAAAACAAATGTTGAAAATTCTGAATTATTTGTTATTACTGAGGAAATAAAGTCTGAGAATATGAAAGAATGACTTGTGGCTGGGAATCACATTTCTATTCAGATTAGTCTTATTCTGAATTCCATCTCCTTCAAGTGGTTTTCACACTGATGACTTTGGACCATTAAAAGGAAAATACGTCTCTCAGTGTTTGTTGGTTCTGAGGAGACCAGATAACAGTTTATGTTTGCAGTTTAAATCCTCCGAGGCCTCTTTAGTAATAGAATTTTCAGTGTAATTTGTTGGCAGAAATGTTCCGGTGAAGCAACATTTCCATCCAGATTGAGTTGTTCCCAAAGTAGTAGCTTCATCGTGCATAATGTTTCCCTTCAGTTTGGGCCTTTAATATGTAAATTCTTCAGCACAATATTGATGGTGGAGTCCAGGCGCTGGTTTGACGTTTATTTCTTACTTCCAGGAGCATCCGTAGCGACCTTTTAAGTAATATCCCCTGAATATGTCTATTCTTTTACCAGATAAACACAGGAAGTTGCACTGTCATCTACAATTTCCAGTAAATCCCGTCTCAAACAGCCTTGTGGGCAAGTTTTTTTTCCCCATTCCTGCTTGTCTGTGAATGCTTTCGTGGACAAATGAAGCAATATTTGGTTCCTGCGGCCTGGAAGTTGACTCGACCCTGCGTCCGCCCCCCGCCCTCCCCCCTCAGCTGTCAATCCAAACCGTGTTCTAGTTTATACACAGCATTGTTCAAATAGGCCCGGCGCTCGGAAACGGTCTGGAACATCATGAAACAAACCACTTCAAGGTGAACTGTGAGAACTAAACATCAACAGTCAATGATTCACCCTGAACATGAGACTGAGACGGCAGACGGATATTTGCTGGATAATGGACGTATCATCTGTGAAGAAAACGAGAAAGCAGCTGCAGAAGAAAGAGTGAATTCCTCTCATGAGTTTCTGTGTTTTTTTAATTCTTTGGATAAGTTGAGTTTTTACCTCGGGAGCCGGCGGAAGCGTTCAGCGTGTCGTCGGGTGTAAATGGAATTTCTCAGCAGGTGTAATTATCTCAGCTCACGGTGAGCTGATTATCTGCAGACAGACAAGTGGAAAGTCAGTGTGGAAGACGACCTCCACCTTCTGACTCATCATCAACACTCCATTGTGTGATGAACGCAGCGCGCACACACACACACACACACACACACACTAAATACACTGACCCCACAGTGTCCTCACCCACCCCTCATTCCAAGTCAGATTCAGTGTGTGTGTGTGTGTGTGTGTGATTGTTCCAGCAGATCTAATGGGCCTGGGAGGTGAGCTCGTTTATTTTATTCACACATGCAAAGCTTTAATCTGAACTCCTGATCCAGAGATGTTCTCTGACTGAAATGGGATCAGTGCTTCCACCTCTATATCATCATGCACAGTACATGTTCACGTCTAGTCTTGGACCATACTTTAGGGCACTGCCACCGGCTCCACACTACAAAACCACCCTGGGTCTTGAGGGTCAGTGGTCCAGTTGGACCAGTGGTCCATATTGATGTTCTATCTGCGGCACCTGTGTGCTCGATCCTGCCGAGAGAAATCAGATCATTTTGATGCTGTGTGGATTAAAGATGATCCAAAATAAATTCAAACTTGTTTTTTAGTGTCATTAATGATGTTTGCTGTACAATCTTTCCACTCAGATAACAAAATGCCAGCGTGGCTAAATTAATTTGGTTGATTTTAACCACATTGGCTAAGAGCCGTTTTCATGGTCATACTGAGTTTATATGAATCAACCCGGTCTCACGGCAAGTCGTGATTCAGGAGCACGAAATACACAAAAAAAGCGCCTCATTTTTGTCACGGCAGCACAAATTCATGCTGATTCATTCCGTGACGGACAAATTAAAAGTGAAGCGGGGGGGGTCAGGTGGTTAAGGTTAGGGTGGGGGGGGTAGGAGTAGGGTTAGTAATAGTGTTTTTAAAAAAAACCCTGTCAAGAAAATTTGACTCATTTTGTGCTGGAAGCATGAAAACAAAGTGTGAGACTGAGCTGGAAGTACACACCAGGTGCACTGATTTGGGTAAAAAGTCAGATATCTTTAATAACATGTTTTCTACTGTTGCTGTACATGAATTTGTTTGCTTTAAGGACACATCGTGTGGTTCAAGGAAACTAATTGTGACTAAAGAAAAAACAGATCATTGGGCCACATCGACTAAACATTAACATTTGATAGCACAAGTCAAGACAAGATCCAGAGCTTCACTGCCCCTGGAGGAAGCACACTGCCGGTAGCAGTCAGGAAAAACTGCCCCAGTATTTTTGGATAGCAGGTAGAAACTTCAGCTTATACTTAAATTGAGGTATGATGATTATTAGAGAAGCAGGTTAGCTTGGTGCCAGAAAATATCTGTGCACCACCAACAATATATTTACGTGCCATTTTTTAAAAACATTAGAGAACACCTGGATGTCAGGGACCTCAGTGGCTCCATGGACACTTTGAAATAGATTGTCTGAATGTTCCACTGGTTGTATCTTCCCCTCATCTCGTGGTCTGCGTTGGTTCAGCTGTTGGAATGGATACTTGGCACAGTTGTTATTGGTTTTGCCTTATTTGGAATAATGTTCACTCATGTTTGAAACACTGTGATGGTTTCGTATGTAGTTCTCATGACATGTTACACTGGGATGTGAGGTGAATGCAGAACTGAGAATCAGTCAGTGTCAGGTTTTTGGATTCACTCATTCACATTTTTGTGGTATTTGTAGGAGTTCAAGAGGTTATTCTGGACTAGATTGTGGAATGCAGATCCCGGAGGTAAATTGTTCAAACTTATCATCGTTAAAGTCATGTCAGAGGATTCCCAACAACATTTCTGACATTTTAATGTCACATACTGTGTGTGAAGCGCTGAAGCCGTGGGCCTCACAGACAGATGTGGGCGTTAGTGGAGCAGACGAGGTAAAAATCTTGAATTTGGTGGTACAAGCTCCAAATTTGGCATAATGATTCCCATTGGAGCACTTACCAAATCGTGTCAATTGGCTGCTTGAAAACATTCAAGATGGCTCCCAAAATGACCTACTAAAAATGACTTTATTATGTTTTATTTTGCCAAATGAGATTGAAGTTTATTACATTTAGTATTAATGGTTTCCACCTACGGCATGTCGACCGATTAAGAGGTGTTTAATTTTGAACATATTGTATTGTTTTTATTAATATCTGCAGTCAACATGGTCAAATTCCAGTTTATGCCACTAGGAATTTCAGACTGTTGTTGAAACATGAAAAATTAAATCCGGCTGAAAACCTACAATTTGACACCAAGATCACACAAATCAAACACAATACAAATAATACAAATAACATTTTTGTGAGGGGATAAAATAATTCTGGAGTCAATTTGATGGCCATCTTTAAATGAGATGCCATGTTGGATTTCACTGTAAATCAGATCCATTGTGAGCTGAGCATTTCTAAGCATTTCTGTTTTTGGTAGGTCATTTTGGTTGTAGTGATGGATTTTCAAGTGGCCAATCTACCAGATTTGGTAAACAGCACATTGAGAATCGTTATGCCAAAATTTTGTGCAGCATTTATACACTTTTGGTGTTAAATTGGAGTTATATGCGCCACAACATGGAGAGATTTTGTTCCTGTTTTTTCCTGTAAACTTGAAGGTGACACGGATGACATCATCACTCTGAGGACAGAAAGCTGAAAACCTTCAGAAGTCAGCAGGAACTTCAAACTGTTGTGCTGCCTTGGTGTTTGCTCTGCAACCCCTCCCTTCCTGCTTCTCCAGGTGCCACATTATGGAGCTGATTCTCACACCTGTCTTCAATCAACATCACCTGGACTTAAACCCTGGTCCTGCCTCTCCACAACCACCAGAAACTCAGCTCAGCCAAAGTGGTACCTGTTTTCCTGGTTGTGTGACTATTCCTCTTTTTTCTGAGCCTCCAGCGTTCCTGCTACCTGTCAGCTCCGTCATGGCCACCTGGTCCTGGCTCTCAACCCACAACCCATTCTGGTCAAGTTAGTGTCTCCCAGTTCTGGTGTCTCTTCATCCATCATTTGTCAATATCCAAACCATTTTTGTGATCACAATAAATTGTTACTTTGTCTCATTCTGTCTCCCTGCATTTGGGTCCAAACCTGTTTTTTGGGGTTCAGCCATGATACAAATTGTTAAAAGATATAAAAGTAAATTTCTGTATGAAGGATGGAATGTCTGAGATGTTTTCGCTCTTTTAATAACAAAAGAATTATTTAAATAATGATAGAAACCTGAAACTCAGCAAGAACAATCATACTGGGGTTAGTCCTCAAAATTACTCGATGAGCCCAACAAAAATCACGTTTCCATTTTATAAAAATCTTTTTATATTTAAAAAAGATGAATAAATTAGCATTTATGCTTGTAACCATTTTGAACAGTGAAACTGAAAGATACTGTTTCACAAAATGTATTGTATTTTATATTCTAACAATGACAATTGTCCACAAGTGATAACTTCACTTTAGAATCTATTACGGAGGATGGAGTAAGATCATGAAAGCCCTCAAAACAACAACAAAAAAAAAGACAAGCACTGTCCATGACTCAGTCTAAAAAAAAACTATTACAGTCAATATGTCATTTGGTTGCATAAAACTTACTCTCATTATCAATCAGTCACCAAAATCTGGCATTGAAATAATTGACACCATACTCACTGGTCTCAGTCAAGAGACAATTCCAGTTTCACGGACCTCTCCAAAGCCTTTGACATTCTTGATCTTTGCGGCCTCTTCTGTAAACATTCCTGTTATGGCTTCCATGGCACTCCCCTGAACTGATCTGAACTCTCCCTTTATGGCTGCTCCCAGTATGTTGATTTTAATGCTACAAAATCACCTACACTACCTACAAATTCTAGAGTTCCTCAGGGCTCTCTTCCTGGACCTCTGCTTTTCATTTTGTATTTGAACTATAGCACCACGCTCATAGAGCACAAACCTCCACCAACACTAGTTTCCGATTCAACAAATTTTCTACCTGTTAGAAGTGACTTTTCATAAGATAAATTACATGTGATCAAATGTCAGGAGAATGTATTTAGTTCATGCACTTAAATCAAAGGTTTTTTTTTTGTGTGATGTCAGGTTTTTTTCCAACTTTTTTCGTTTCTGCATTCTTTTCCCATCATTTTCATTTTCCAGGCTGTTCACAAACAGACAAACAAACAGGCGTGAGGCGGAGGTAATAACATTAGCATGCTGCTGTAATAAAATATTGTATGCAATAGTATATGCTGAGGACATTACCATAGCAAGTCCAATATGCTTCTTCCAGTTTTGCAGTTACAGAGAGAATCTAGACACTCGTCCATCCCCAGTAAACATAGGAGGATATAGAACAGCAGCGTGTCTGAATACTCCATGAATAAACTGTTTCTTCATGCAAAGAGGATCAAATACATGCTTTTTTTACTTTATACGACACAATATCACAGATTATAAAACTGGAAATGGAGGCGTGTCACCTGAAAAGATGGAGAGTTCCGTTTCTTAGGATTGACTCTACATGAAGACTTCAGCTGGAAGTCCCATTTAAAAAGGTGGCAATAAAGAAGCCAATCTAAAAGTCATTTCTGGTGTTATGAACAGCATGAAACACTTCTGAACGTGACTTGTTGTCTGGGGTTTCTCCCATGAGGGTCCAAAAAAGTAACAAAACAGCTGTTCAGACGATTGAAAAAAGTAAATGCAATGACCACTCTGAACAGATATCAGAAAGATCAAATCTCCTCCATTTAAATGATATTTTTAATATTCAAAGACTAGAATTCTATCGTAGGTTCCACAGTAACAATCTGCCAAGTTATTTCTCTATCATGTTGAAAGCAAACTCACATTAAGATACTTATGATAGAAGAAATGATGTAAATGTTTCATACGGTCGTACGTCAAATGGTAAAAACTGGATCAGACGTCAGCAGAATCTCCCTGGTTTCACAAATTACGTTAAAAAGTATTTCATATCCAAATAT